>NC_136904.1:13237087-13247087 GCF_949606895.1 Notothenia rossii
TGTGTGTGATATGAAAGGGTGCATGTGTGACATAAACACTCAATCTGGAAGCTTTGAATTCACCCATGAGGGACGGCCGTCTGCCTGCCAGTCTCTCTGTCTCTGCCACTTCTCTGGTGTGTACTTACTTTACCACGGCAGAGCCTGTATGGTGAAATGTTGATATCACAAATCCCATGTCAGGTCATCTTAGCTCGCCATTGTTTCAGTGTTCCTTTTCATTCCCCATTTTAATGAGTGATGCACTGGTTTTTATTCATGCAGGATTTGTTTGTGTAACTAGCTCGCTCTCTTCTCTTGCTGTGGCATGCTCCTCACTTTGCTGTGTCCCTTTCAATCGGCGCTCTGTTTTCTTTCTCCTTTCAACTCGTGCCAAATCGTTCCTTTGTCTTCACTCTTTTCTCTCTTATATCTCTTTGCCCTATAACTATCTGCATCAAATCCTGATCTCCTACATTTTTCTCATTCTAATTTTCTTATATTTCATTTTGTCTCTATATATATAATGTCATATATCACATCGTATGACACCGTTGTCTCTCTTTCCTTTTCAGGGTTCAGTCTTAGAAGTAACAGTCTATGGTCTTGAACCGTACACTCAGTATAGTCTACGAGTGGAAGCTGTGAACGAGGCAGGTAAGTTGAAGATGGTCAATATCACAATATCAGATTTTCACTACAGGATTATCCACAATAACAAAATGATTGCAACATCTACAGAACATTTAAAAAGCGTTAAATGTTGGTTGTTTTTTGTGCTTTTTGTCTTTTTTTTTGGCTAATTAATTAATTGCATTCATTTGTGTGTCGGTCATTTGGAGAGGGAGGCAAAGCGAGAACGGAAAGAATAAGAGATCATTTGAGAAGCACTGAATTATTATTACTATAAGTGTATTATTACCATTTTATCAATGTTTCATATTTTAAATATCCTCAATTCTGGTATGTCAATCCTAATCAAGAATGAATAATATCAGCTCCGACCATTGAAACATTCATTGAGCAAAGAACATATGTGTAACCCTTCAGGTAGCGTGTCCAGTCCCTGGGTCTCCATCAGGACTCTGGAGGCTTCTCCTGCTGGCCTGGCTAACTTCACGGTGGAGCAGAGAGAGCAGGGCAGGGCCTTACTGCTGAGCTGGGATCAGCCACGTGCTCCAAATGGAATTATCACGGTACCTCCAAAACACAGTACAAAGACACAGAACACGTACACGAGTGTAACCACAGAATTGAGCAGATCACGTGATGCAAGGTGCTCCTCAGTGTCACAAGAAGAAACATCCAATAGATACCAATATTATACATAGACACACATACAAAAGCTAGCCAGTTGATTATAATCACTAAGGTTACAAACGTACAAGATACAACATTGACCCATGTGATTCAGCTATATAAGCACACACTTTACATATATTCTAATACACACTACACTCACAGCAATAGGCCTGCATCTGTGCCGCTACCATATAACAGAAAGACTATTTTTCTGTTCTTCTCTGATGTCTTTTTCCCTCTATCTGCTTGGCATCTTTGTCCCTCCTCTATTTCCACTTTGTCATAATATAACTTCTGTTTCTCTCCTTCTCTCCCACTGACTGCATACTTTTATTTCCCCTCCACTGCTTTCCCATGCTCCCTTTCCAGATGTACAACTTGTACAGTGAGGGGAACTTGGAATTCAGCGGCTTATCACGCAACTTCCTGTTTCGCCGTTTGGAGCCATGGACCACGTATACTTTGACTCTTGAAGCTTGCACCTTATCAGGCTGCACACGCTCCCCTCCCCAGCGTGTCACCACCGCAGCAGCTCCGCCTGCTTCCCAGCCCCCTCCCAGGCCTCTCTTGGTGGGCCCAGACCGTGTGTCCCTTACCTGGGGCCCTCCCTCTCAGACCAACGGGCCAATCGGAGAGTATTTTTTAATTGGGAGAAGTCTGGAGGAATTTGGCAGGGAAAGAAGTAATGAAGACGATGTTGACAAAGGAAAGGTAGGTTCAATTAAAGACAGTTCATGGTAACAATTACTATTTCTCTTTACACTGAAAGAATAACGAGGTGCCACCAATATCCATATGAATGAGAGTTTTTAAATCAATATTGTGTTTGTACCACATAACCTTAATCATCCCCGGCTTTCTCTAACAGGTGCTGTTCAGAGAATCATCCCCACAACATGCTGACAGCTTCTCGTATACAGTGACTGGTCTGCGTCCCTGGACACGGTACGAGTTCAGCGTCCAGACTCACAACCCTGCCGGACACACCCGCAGCCCCTGGGTAACCGTGACAACCAAACAGGCTTCCCCTCGAGGTCTGGCTCCCCCGACAGTGAGTCACCTCCAAGGCCAACCCAGTAAGGTGTTGGTTGCCTGGTCTCCCCCTTTGGAGCCCAATGGGATACTTCAGTCCTACAGGATTCAGAGAAACAATGTCAGCTTCTCCTTTAGTTTTGACCCTACTGTGCTCAGCTACACCGACGAAGACCTCCTGCCATTTTCAACATATAGGTACTGCTTGCTTTTACTCAAACCATTGTGTTTCTCAAATTAACTAACCTAAAGCTTGCTTATGGAAATAACAACCATGAACAAACTTGTAACTTTTTCAAACAATGATTAAACTTTGATTCTATTCTATTAATTTCTACAGCTACTCCATTATAGCCTGCACGTCTGAAGGATGCATCAACAGTCCTCACACAAACATCACAACTCTGCAGGCTCCACCTGCGACAGTTGAAGCTCCCGCAGTGGACAGCGTCACATCCAACAGTTTGAACATTTCCTGGAGTAAACCACTGACACAGAATGGAGAGGTCACTGAATATGTGCTGAAACTGAACAACCAGGAAACGTATCGTGGGAGAAACCTACATAAAGTGTTGTCTGATCTGCAGCCACACACGTCATATCATCTGGTCCTTTCAGCTTGTACCAGCGGTGGGTGCACCAGCAGCGACCGAAAATCAGTTGTGACCGGGGAGGCTCCTCCCACTGGCTTCATTCCCCCGACTCTTAAGGTGTGTTTGCTTACTTTAGACATTCAATTAAAACCTATGCAGTACCTAAATATTTTCATTATAGTCCAGAAAGAATAAAAAAAATTCGACTTTGAAATATCAATCATCCAAAGTCAATATAACTTAGACTCTTGTACAAATGTGCCAAACCTCATAAGCACTGATTATTGAATCATCTATAAAACAAGTACAAAATTGTGGGGAGATTTGTGGAGTTTTAATTGTTCTTACACTACTGATAGCTCTGTTTAACGTGACCTTTCAACTTCCCTTTAAGGTCACTGGTCCAGAGTCAGTGGAGGTTAGCTGGAGACAACCAGAGCACCCTAATGGCATCATCACGGGATATGAACTCCGCAGAGATGGTGAAGTTATCTATGTCGGCACAGAGACCCACTACCACGACTTTACACTTCTGCCAAGCGTTGAATACAGCTACGTTGTGAGGGCCAACAACAGTAAAGGTGCAGCGAGCAGCACGGCAGCCTCAGCAAAGACTCCCCCGTCAGCTCCTTCTGGGGTCGGTCTGCCCACACTGACACCTCTGGGACCAAGCCAGGTAGTCATCCATCTCTTCAGTCCATATAAGTAACAGCTGGATCATGTCATCACTAATGCTGAGATGTATCCCCCTACTGTCTTTATATCGATGTTAAGAAGTGTTTATGTTGTTTCCAGTTGCGGGTAGTGTGGAGTACTCCGGCCCGTCCCAATGGAGACATTTTGAGTTACACCGTGCATCAGAGAGATCCAGTCCATCTCAGCAGCTCCAGCACTGTGTTCACTCCAGAGGACGAGGACTTCTCTGCTCGACACACCACCCTGCATGGGCTGGCTCCTTACCACAGGTCACTCACAACAGATCTCCACCACTGTTTACATTTAGGTTTTTATGCAGCAGTTTATACATTTGATATATGGCACATATATAAGACAAAACAATGTGTACGTTTTTTTTGGTTAATACATAGAGCCAAGATACAATATTTTAAAGCTATTTCCTATCCCCTTGTGTTATAAAAACTGAAATGAAGAAAATATGAGAAGCAAGGGAACATAGTGCCATCTATTGGTAGCAAAAAACAAAACATTTTGGTAGACTCTTTGAACAGTAAATAGCAGAGCTCTGTTCATTGGATTATTATTTTAATCAATAATAACCTTACATTTCCTAAAATCATTCACTAAATAGGAGAAAGACAGAAAAAAGCCCCAAACCAGTATGTTTGAATATTTATACAACATGCCTTCAAATGAAAAATAATCTTAGGTAAGGTATAAAAGATGAACATCACTGTGGGGTTCTTACCGCAGTGTTGACCCTTGAATACTTAATAATAATTAATAAATAAGTCAAATGCTGTATTTCTGAAGCCTGTGCAATAAATTAGAATACTAATGCACTTAGCTAAATGCAAATATCTTGTTGAAAAACAACCTCTCAAACAGGCTGTCAAAAGGACATTGTTATGATCTTACAAAGCAGGAATTAGAGAGAGACTTTGGTCAATAAAAGTGAGTCACCCTTTAAGCAGTAGTCATGCACCCATCATGTGACAGTTCAGTATAAACAAAAAAATATGGTATATGCGCGTGTGTCTGTGTGAGAAGGGTGCGTATGCATGTGCGAGTGTGGGCGTTTCTATACCTGTGTGTCAGTGTGGTTGTGTATGTCTGAGAGTGTGTATGTGGTGATAAGATTCAGATAATAAAAGCTCATCAACCTTATCATCTATAGATCGCTCCCCCTCTCTGATGACCTTCTATCCATTCAACTCATCTTCATCACCTTCCCTCTCTTTTTCTCCCCCTCACTCCTCTCCTTCATCTCAATTATTTTCTCTCCAAAAAAAACGTTTTTTCCAAATTAATTACCAAGTAATTAGGGTTAAATAGATATTCGTTTGAGAAAGACATTATTTCAAACATGCTGTCAATAGAGTGATTTTGAATGAACAATTGCTTCACTTGCTGAGCTCTTATTTTTCATGTTTTCAGTATTTAGGTCCTACTTAGATCAGTACACCAGTACCATTGTCTTTGATTGCCAAGATGTTGATGTTTTTTAAGCATCTCATTCAATATTTCACAACAAAATAATTCTAACATTTCAAAACATGTGCCTGTGTAGGTATGAGGTGAGGGTGGAGGCGTGCACAGCGCTCGGCTGCTCCGCCAGTGACTGGTCCTCTGTACTCACTCTGGAGGCTCCCCCTGCTGGACAAACAGCGCCACTGTTAGACCTCCAGCCTGACGCACACACAGGCCTGCAGACCACCTTTCTACTCACCTGGTCCCCTCCAGCTCAGCCTAATGGTAGAGTCCTTCACTACGAGGTGTACCGTAAACTAGACCATACCACTGATACCCTGGGACGTGAAGCAGCGACACTTGTCTACTGGAACGCTTCTACCACCTGCAGAGATGAAGCACTCCAGCCATATACTGTATATCAGTATCAGGTACAATGCTCTTTGCATTTATGTGTGTGTTTTTGTTGATAATAAGAATTACAGCAAATTCCAACTGGTTATTCCTGGTGAACTGTAATGTATTGAAACAATAAGATAAGGATAAGAGGTACTTTATTGATCCCAAATTGGGAAATGTTTGAAAAATAAGAAACAAAAGAAGGCATTGCACATAAGTAGACATTAAAGAGTAGAAATAAACAATACTAGAAAATTAAACATCTCAAAATAGAATTAAAACAGCATTAAAAAGTTGAAAATATACAGTAGACTGGGAAATATTCATTTTGAAATAATATTTATCAAGATCTGAGGGGAAGTGGAATTGTTCCTTATGATATTACTCAAAATAGTCTAGTATCAAACTCTGATGCATACCTGAGGTTGTTATATGTGAATTTGTTTGAGAAAGAAATCATCAAAGATTTGAGCCTGTGTTTCAATTTACAGAAATAATGGGACTGTATAATGGAACAGTATTTTTTCAAGAAAATACTAATTCAATAAATACTAAATCTGTTGCGAAACACAAAATGATATGAAAAAACAAACACAAGCACACGTGTTCTGCATATACATAAATATGAAAAGTTATTGTCCTCTGCAGTGACTGTAGGAACAGAGTGAAAAGTTGTATTGTGATTTACAAGGTTAGTGTGGAGTAACTCATTTGTAGTTGAGATCTGATGTGAATGACGCATCAGACGATGAGGCCTGTTTTCTAAATTAAATGTTTCCAAAAGTCCCGACACACACACACACTCCCATACAAACCTCAACTAATAAAGTCTATCCTTACCATACACGCCGACACACAGGAACACAAACACCATGTAATCAGACAGGTGTTAAATGGTGTGGTCCATATTCATGCTGTTGTGCTGTGCGTTGCTACGCTAATTGACAGGCTAGCCCTTTGGAAGCAACAATAACATTAGCATTCCTGCCTGTCAGACGTACGAGCTGAGGCCAGAGAACCTGTGTAATTGATTGAGTTTGCCTGATTGTGGTGCCGTCTTTATTTACGAGGGTCCTAATTTATGACAGGAGGAGGGAGGGAGGAGGAGCTTTGGGAGATGACGGGCGGGCAACAGCACCATTAATCACTGGGCCCTCAGAGCACCCCACTTCCTGATTACCAGCCAGCCAATCGAATTAACTGTTAGCCCCCTTGGTAACAGAGCTTGTATTGGAAAGACCTTTTAATGGTGACCGCTACACGTCCCCTGAGGATTTGTCAATGGGGGATTGGGGTGCGTGGACAAGGTGGTTGTATAAGTGTGAACACACATGTACACAGTATTACTCCGTGTGTGCACGTAAACACATGTGAGTGTGTGTGTTAGAGACGGTGAAGCGAAGAAACAATATAACTTGTTGGCTATTCATATTATATCATTTATCTCTCTATTTCTAAGCAGTAAGTTATACTTTCTCTCTCTATCAACATTTCTTCTAAACTAGCCACCTGTTGGTACGTCTATCTCTTCTGCCTGGTTTTATTTTTGTTTAGCTGTTAATCTCTCTGTGTACCAATCTGGCTCTCTTCCTCTCTGTCTATGTTTCAGACGTACACAAGGACGATAAGTCAGTTCAGTTTAGCACACCACAGTGCAGAGAGAGAAATCATATTAGGCTAATTACACTGGGTCATAAGCTCCTATTGACAGCTTTATGCTTGGTTTTAATTACTGCCCACTTTCACACAACTTAGCCCCTTCACCCCAAGTAGATGCACCCGCCAAGTAGCGTCGACAGCCAATCGGAGTGCTCAAATCGAGTCCGCAGTCAAACCATCCAATAAAAATGCTTTAATACTTGCTGGTAGCTTCCTGAAGTCGTTTGTTGCCATGGTGGCTCATTTGCTGCCATGGCAGCTAACGGGTTGTATTTTTATTTTGTGTCCAATAAGCCAAAACCCGGCCCAATAGGAGGAGAGAGGACAAGAGACGAAAGAAAGCCGTAAAAAGTCTGTAGATGATATAGGGACGGAGAGATGAGTTCTACCTTTTAGCGCTGGATCAAGGGCAAGATGATCTGGGCTGACTTTATTTTTAAACTTTTTTTCTCTGTTCTGTCTATGTAGCACAAACTTCTTAATCAAGCGCAAAAGCCTTGCGTCATGTTGGGGATTTAAATGTGTTGCTACCAGGGGAAGAACATGGTTGTTGCTGGGTAGAAATATTTCATTGCTGCAGTTAGATTTTGATGTGATGCCAGGTAGTAAATGCTACTGAAACAGTTTGAAGCAACAAGTCAAGTCCCATTTGAAATGACGTGTAGTACTGTAGATGTATTTTTCTTTCATTTAGTGGTAATGTATTTTTTCTTTAGGCTTTCTAACCTGGCATGTTATATCATTTCTAAAGGTATACCGTTCTACACATGTGATAACAATAACAGCTTTAGTTCTTAATCACAAGTTAACAATCTAACCATAAAAGCTACAATAACACATTGTTAGCATAATTACATAACATAGGGAAGAAATCAAATCTCAGTTTACTTATTTGCAAGTACATGCAGATACTATTACATTACTTCATTTATTACAGAGTTTCACACAAACAAGGTGCAGCAGGTTAAAAGTTTAAAAAAAGACAGCAGAACAGGATGAATACATTATTAGCAGTAAACATGCAGTCTGAGCTGGTGGAGTTAGTGCGGGCCACAACAATGGACAATCACATCAGCCACTCTCATCCCCTTTAAAAGCAGAAGACAGTTTCATGGGCCAGTGGGCGAGTCGAGGCCAGTTTGTCCAGATGAAACTAGTCAACACACAAAAACAATACCCCAAATAAGCGTTCAAGGGCAGATGTCCCTTTTCAGTTTAATAGATTAGACACTAAAATGTTGTTTTTGTGAAGTAATTTGATCAAGTGACTATAAAAGCTGCAATCACATATCTGCACACAATAAGGTCCCTGCTACAAATACGGAGAAAAAACTTGACTCCAGAACTCAACCAGTATCCACAAAAGTATAAAACGGAAAAGCTAAAAATGTCTCCTGCCTCCTCTCTTTGTGCCCTGTCCACCCTTCCTCCTGTCCTCTTCCTCCCTGTTCCAAGTCTCTCCATCTTCCATTCTTCTTTCCCCCTCTCCCATCTCAGTCCATCTGTGCTGTCACTTAGATCAATCAGTCTGATTGATCACAGACTAATTGACTATTATTGAGGTTAATTCCACTCTTAACACACTTGCATGCACAGGCGTGCACGGACAAACCTCGCCGTCACAGCGACCAACACATCACACACACACGGAGACACACACTTTCAACAGAAAAGCTCAGACTCATCCATCTGCCTTCTGCACTACTTCTGACAGGCTACAGATGACTTACACATGCAAATCTCCACCCTGCCTGACCCTGTGCTGTGTACACCCTCTAATTATACCCAACACAGGCACACAAATAAGATGTGTGTGTGTGTGTGTGTGTGTGTGTGTGTGTGTGTGTGTGTGTGTGTGTGTGTGTGTGTGTGTGTGTGTGTGTGTGTGTGTGTGTGTGTGTGTGTGTGTGTGTGTGTGTGTGTGTGTGTGTGTGTGTGTGTGTGTGTGTGTGTGTGTGTGTGTGTGTGTGTGTGTGTGTGTGTGTGTGTGTGACTCCTTGATGAAGGTGAAAAGTAATTGTCATGCAGATATGTTCGTGTTGCGTTGCATGTTGAAAAGGTGTTGCTCTCACTGCTGATGGTAGTTTTGATCGATGGCCCGATGAATTTACTTATTTTCTTTTGGTGGTCTGGTGGATACTGGGTAATTAAGGGAAGCTTTCATCATTGAGAGTTAATATAAAGCATCTAAAAGTCCAATGCTTGGAGAACAAGTATATGTCAGGTTCTCATTTTGTCTCAGATGTTCTCTATTGTTGGCATCAAATGTATGCGTGTTCACACAGGTGTGGGCGGTGAATTCGGCCGGTCGGTCTGCCAGTCCGTGGGCCAATGGGAGAACAGGACCTGCCCCACCTGAGGGTGTAGGCCCGCCTATTTTCCTTCGTGTTTCAGCGACCTCAGCAGTAGTGAAAATCCGCCCTCCAGCACGACCCAACGGGATTGTTAGCCTTTACCGAGTGTTCTCAGTGAACCACAACAACCACACTCTGGTAAAGCATTTCATTACACACTTGTTTGAAATCAGTTTCCTTACTGGATTCCTACAAACGCCTTTTCTGTGTCACTCTCACTTATTCCCTCTTCCCCCTCTCTTTCCATCCAAAATGTGCCAATTGATATGATCTGACCTCCCAAAACTCAAACATATCTCACCCTCGCACTTTCCTCTTCATTAAGCTTTCAGAGGGGACATCCCATCAGCAGACACTCCATGGTTTACTTCCCTACACCCAGTACTGGGTAGGAGTAGAGGCCTGCACCTGTTATCAGGTAATGGAACTAATGTGTAAATTGTGTCATTTCTTCTTTTATCTTTAATATTGTTGTGCATGCTTCTTAATTAATACTAAGCTATCTTTGGCTCTTTACTTGCATTCCCCTCTGTG
>NC_136904.1:13249587-13333198 GCF_949606895.1 Notothenia rossii
CTGAGGAAGAATCCCTCAGCCAGAGAGCGCCCCCCGCTGGTCATGCTGCAGAAGAACAGGAAGGCTGGAGGAGAGATGTACACGGTGAGCGATAAGAGACGAGAAACAGACGCTCAGTGAACGATGACAGGGTGTTTGAAGGGGCAGAAGAGAGGAAGGGAGAGGTAGTAAGGTTTAGAAAAAAGTAAAAGCATGAGAAACATTAGGGAAGATAAAACTGAAGTGGAAACAGGACTGTTAGGGAGGCGTGTGGCGCAGTGGATAGAGCGTTGTTGTTCAGCTCAAGGGATCACAGGTTCAAACCCCACTGCAGTCAGCATGTCGTTCCCTGGGCAAGACACTTCACCCCAAATTGCTCCTGTGGGGATTGCACACAGTATTGAGTCTGTAATTAGCTGTAAATGTAATGTTTCATAAGTGTCTTCTTCGATTTAAGTTCAAAACTCTTTCTGCAGATTTTACACATTTAGGTATAGAAATCCTTTCTTTGCTAATCTTTGTTCCAACAGAGGGGGCTGAAACAACAAGCAAGCTGTTCTGGGATGAGGAATCTTTTTACACAAACCAAACTCTGACATCGGTTTATACAGATGTTTTTCAGGAGTAGGAACATTTTATCTGACATACTTACGATTGTTGAGATCAAACTTGTTTAGCTCTCAAATCCCTCATTACCAATAACTAGTACTAACACTGCTACTCAAACAAGATTCTCCACCTTTATCCAACGTTTGATTAATTACTGTATTATTTTTACTACTACTACTTTACTAAAGTTTCACCCACATAAGGCATTTTTTTTATTCATTTACTTTTCTCTTTGTTCTCTTTTAAATTATTTTTTATTTGTTTCTGTCTCTTTTTTTCTCCTATACCTGCCTACCCTATTCTACTTTCTTCATCCTCATCTTCTCTCCTCCCCCCCCTCTCTCCCTCTCTCAGGGGTCCTGTCCTGAGTTGTGCTCTAAGCATCTCTCCAGCTCTGTGTTCCTCCCTGACCGTCCCACAGTAAGACATTTTTCTATAATTACTGACCAAACCCTAAATGTGTATTTTATTGTCCCCCTGCAGTTTGACACTGTAGCAGGCTGTGTTGAGATCAGCAACGTTGTACTTAAAAGCTTCACTGTTTACACTGAGGTACGGGATTGTGGATTTGTGTGGATGCCCTTCTACGCATGTCTGTTTTGTTTGTGCATGTGTGTGTGTTTGTGTGAGTGTAATTACATGCAATATCATAAAGGTAAGATACTGTATGTTGTGCAGTCTTTTGGTGTGTCCTACTGTGGATACCTATACCTAACTGCCATTGGTTTCCACTTAATTAATAACGTGAACATTATATTTGGAGAGTCAGGTGGTGGAAAACTGTAATCCATGACAGTGAATGTATATCTGTTTTTTCCTTCATCAAATGTAAAACTTCTTTATGCATAAAAAAATGAGTTGCAGTAAAATATAATGTATATCATTTGTAATATGGTCTTTGAGATCACCATCTGATTTAAAATCAATATTCTTTAGGGTCTGACAGACACGAAGATAGTGGGCAGCCCCATGTCTGTCCTGAGGGTCCCGAGCCAGACAGACCTGGCCTACTCCCAGCATTCCTTGCACCGCAGCGTCAGTCAGCTGATCGACAGGAAGTCACTGATGATGGAGGAAGGAAGCTGGGACAACCCACTGGGACATGACTCTGGACTGGTGAGCACAGAAGTATTTGCATGTCAAATGAGTTTGTTAACATTACCATTAAAGTACAGTAATTACAAAGTAGGAATACATGTTGATGCATTTACTCTAAGGTCAAGTAGAATTGTAATCATTACCTGATCCTTGTATATTCATACAAAACCAGTGGAAATGTATCTTCTGTCAAAGATACAGAATAACTTGATAACATATGTACAAACAGTTATTAAGATAACACAAATACAGCTACACAGGTCAGAGCAAGTGTGTTAAAATGATTTTATTTAAATAAATAGAAAATCAGCAAAGCTCATTTCACAATTCATTTAGTATTAATATATTCTTAATACCAAACTGATTTTGCATAATTGCAGAAGTAAGCATTAGAAGATGACTATATCGTGCACAATATACACTCAAATAAATGAATTGTCAAAAAGTACAGGATACAACTGGTGTCATTTGCTCTATGCTCTCTGTCACTTACGGTACGTTCTGTAACTGATGATATCCATGACATTATTCAAGTCCTAACTGTGATCCAATGTTTTCTTTCAGTATGTGGAGGAGGATGAGTTTGTGGACGCCATCAAAGCCTTAAGATCTGGGAAAAAGGAGCACACCATGTTCACTGACACTCATCTTTAGAAACCCTAAATCTCATCAGGTATCACAGTCACCATGTAAACCAAGTTTTAAACCAAAACATAAATCCTATGCGGTATCAGCTGAATACCGGGCTTTAGACAATTATTGACAATGCTTGAGATTAAATATAATGTAAGGGAATTATTCACCATTGATAAACAATAATTACTTTTCATTTGAAACATCTCAATATTGTGCATCTACAGTGTTAGTAATATTTCAATGATCAAACAAAGTCAGATTTAGACTCCTGAGGGGAAGGGATGGTAATGTTTGCTTTACTTCCTCTTAAACTACTTTACACAGGTGTTTTACAAAACCGGTGTATGACTCTCTGTTGGGACTAATAGTCTGAACTTGAGTGAAGGAAGAGATCCAACATCCATGAAAACAGATCAGACATGAACCCCGTCAGCTGAGATTGCGTAGGTTATGAGTCATACAGCTGCATAGCTTATGAGTAGCCATATCTGGATTGTAATTATACAATATCATATATCTTAAATCCTGCTCAGAGGAACCAGATTGAGAGTTGTAAATGATTGTGTTACTGTGTCTGCTTGCCAACTGTTAGTATATTTTAAAGCAGATTAGTTTTTCTCACTATTTAAATCTAAACCGGTCTCAAATAATATCATTTTTTGTATTCCCGTCACCTCTTCTGCTTCATCACGTTATTGTGCCTAGTTGTAAAAAGACACATGGCCTTGGTGTTAGTTTTATGGACAAAAAAATGCCAACTGTTTTTATTATTATGAATGTGTTAAAATGTGGCTGGGAATCACAGATGTGCCGTCAGACTGTTGTTATTATGTGATGTGACTTGAGCGCCCGATCTGAGATTTCTTTTTACAGTATCAGTAGTTGATTTAAATTGACAAGAAACGATATATAGAGAGTTTAAGTTTTGTTTAAATGTAGTGAAGCTGAATGTGTTTGGTTTCATATTTCATCTGTCAGTGTTAGTCAGAGTCAGTGTTGTTCATCTGTGGCTTAATTAGTATTATCAAGAATGCAATCATCTTCAGAAAGATATACAGATCTCAGCTACTTCCTGTGTTGGTGTTACAGCAGGAATGAACCCTGGGTATCTGTGGACTCCACAGATTAGGCCTTTTAATGTTCAGAAGCTAAACATGATAGAAACAGTATTTATCAGAATGTTGCATTTCTGTGTAACGTTGATGTCTTAAATTGAAGCCTTCTGTATTGTTATAATAACATTTTCTTTTTTTACACTGGCAGTATTATTTATGGTTGTTGTACAAAAAAAGGCTTATTTATAGATTATTCATTGATCAATGTTTGTGTTTTTTGGGAAATTATAAATAATGGTCAAGAAAAAAATAAGTTTGTTTTGACTTGTTTTCTTACATTTTCTTCACTTGAAATTATTTAAAATAAGTTGTAAAATGAACACTGTTCCTCAAAGCAAACCGTTTTCAGCATGAATGTTTCTCCATTAGATTCCTATATGTTGTGCTCCTTGTACATCTATTTAATATCTATGTACTGTATCTGTAAAACTTGTATGTACATTTTCAAGAAAAGTATAATTTCCTCTTTCTTATTATGGCATAGTGTTTAATAATGCAACATTTATTTTCCACTTGTTCTTTTTTTGATAGTAGTGAGGACGTTGTTCCTATCAGTATTTAAAAAGCAGTAGCTCAAAAACCATCCATATTCAAGCTCTTAACTTGAGTGTTAGCAATATATTAATAATATATCAATATTGTCTTAGATTTTGGATACAGTCACTTTGTAATATAGCATAACTTTTGTGTGTTCCTGGTTTTAAAGGCTGCCTTACAGTAAAGTAATGTAATTGTATTGTTGCCAATACCCACCTGGTCATGATATCAACATTACATCACTAATAAAAAAAACATTATGTAAATATATGTGTTAAAGAACCATTAGTAAACCCTACAATATCTTCACAGAATGGAGGTATTTCATCAAAAAGATTGTTACTATGACGGTTAAAATATATATTTTTAGACTTTTAGAATAACACAATTATTTGTTTGCACATACGGTTTATTGATTTGCATTTGGCTGTGTGTGTAACCAGGAGTAATACACTGGGAACATAACTGAGATATCTAGCTCAACCACAGCCCCTCAGTCTGGTCATTGTGGTGATCTAGCTGCGGATGAAATGCTGTTATTTTCTGCTGAGTTAGTGAAACAGAGACTTAGTTACCACACAGTCACACACACACACACACACACACACACACACACACACACACACACACACACACACACACACACACACACACACACACACACACACACACACACACACACACACACACACACACACACACACACACACACACACACACACACACATACACACACCAGCACAAACACAAACACACAGAGGGCCGGTGTCTCCGTCAAAACTACGCAGCAGTAATTTAGTTTTGCTCCCGCGTCCCTTCAGGGGACATCAAGGCAAGTTTGAAATTAACAAACTGGCAGTAACAACCGTGCCCTCGCTCAAGGACAAGAGTCTGACAAGGGCACTTCTGAAACATTCACAGCCGCATTCACAGCTATTGTCAGCCACGCAGAGAGGGAGAGGCTGTGAAAAGAGAGCTGCTGGAGTGATTGTAAGGGACAGTTTGGCCCTGAGCTACACACACACAGCGTTTTATTAAACTCATAAATCACGATGACGACAGACGGCGTCTCAGAGAGGAGACTGTCTGAACGGGAAGGTTAGTGAAATGAAAGCGCTGGGGAGACACACACACACACACACACACACACACACACACACACACACACACACACACACACACACACACACACACACACACACACACCTCTGTGACTGTTAAAATAATACAATCGTGCTCTTTGGCAGGTTATTCATACATTCACACAAGTAAGAAAAACGGACTGCAAGCATTTGTTTCAGCCTGTTGTCATTATTAGTAGTCTTGTTTTAAAGGTGAAACTGCAGAACTTTTTTTTTTAACTGAACATTAAATGATTATGTCCCTTTGATTTCATCTTGTCAAAGTTCTCAAAAGGACCAAATAAAAAAATGTAAGTCATCCAAAACACTTGAGATGTTCATTGATTAAAATATCGTAGATCCCTAACAAGTATTTTGATGTTTTCTGTTACTCCCAATTTGTTTTCCTGGAAAGCTACGATAAAGATAATGGCCCTGATGCTCAACATTAAAGGAGGACAACAATTCCCAGTCGACAAACTGATGCTATCCTTTTCAGCCTTGCACTTATGCAGATTTGAAAGATATCCTTTTAAACAGCCGAAATACTGAACTGTAGTCTGCTGATGTTTTAAGAAAAACTTTGCAAATGGAAAATGACAACAAAACTATATTTCAGTAACCTCAGCTTACCTCCACTATTAGAGGAAAAATAAAACACGTCCAGTTTTGAGAAGTTTTAGTGAGCACAGTTTTACTTCAAATCGCATGAACATTGAAGCTCTGACGTGTTCAATGTTAACATTATATTTGATCATGGATGTGCACAGCAAATAATAATATAACACAATGCAGCATTTCTAACATACACAATGTAAAACAATGTACACGGTACTTTAAACAAACAGATATGTTTTCCTTTTAGCTCGCTAGGATCCGGCTGTAATATAATGTAAACATAGCCAGAGAGGAACTGAGGGGTACGGACAGACTAACAGTTATGTGCTAAAATACAATTTAAACTATATATATTTTTATATAAAATAAACACTAGCAATTTATTTTAATATTAATCTTAATAGTGCAAGTGCAAATGCAGAGTTAGGTCCAATAGCATGGTAATATCAATATAGGCATTATATGATTATTAACAATATGTCATGAACAACAGTGTAAGTATTGACACACCATCACACACATCAATGCATCCACATTAGGATTTTGTTTTGAATATGTCTACTTTTTATACAGTTATTAGTGCATGAAAATGTACATCTTTGTACAGGCCTGATGATGAAGATAAGCAACACGCTAAATATCGACTTAAAATATGTTTTACAGCTGCTTCATTTGGCAAATTATGATCAACATTTCAGGAAACTCTTTCTCGTTGTATTTACCCTTTTTAAGTCACACATTTTTACATTTCCCCGACAGCATTAGCTACATGTACCATAGATCAAGAGCTACCCTGGTTTCTTTAACTCATCTAAAACAAACAGCTGTGTTAAAGCAGTGAAGAAGCACTTGAGCTCACAAAATGGCTATTCTAATTATTAAGGTTGCTGCCATTTTTTTTTTCTTTTAGCTCTCCTTTAGGCCTTCACAAATACATCATAACCAAATGGACTTTCCAGTTTTCATATGTCAAGATTATGTACAATTTACACCCAAAGATGTTGATAATTTAATATGTACTGTATATCCATTCAAGAAACCACATATTCGGTTTTAAATCTATCACGAGACAGTTCAATCTGAGTGAACAGGTCCTTTATGGCTCCACAGCCGTCACAAGCCTTTGGTCTAAATCCTTTACTCTGAAAACACACACTGATAACCGTCATCAAGTTAAATAAGGCACTGCAACAGTCATCCAAAGCAAGACACATTCAAATCTGTTTCAACTGGAGCAAAGTGATGTAGTGTACCAGGTCCTTGTATTGAGTTGAGTGTAGGTATATTGTGATACTTAAAAAACTATTCAATACAAATAATCCGTGTGATATTGCGCAGGCACCACTGTGAAAAACTGAATGTAACTTTTTCTAGATGTGTGAACTAAAATAAGTACCAAATTGTGTTGATCTATTTAGAGGAGGAAAGGCCATGGACTGTACTGATAATGTACTGCATACCACAAAGCATAAATCAACAACTACAGATTTAGTTGTTTATATTTGATAGCTTTTCTCAAAATGAAACAAATTTGTTTTCATATAATTTGTAAATAATCGTCAAATTGCTGCGTTAGATGAGGCAGTGGATATGATATCTCACAGGTGTGTGCATGCTGGCTCACTGGCATTGCTTACTGGGACTTACTTATGAAAAAGAGCCATCATTTAAAAAAAAAAAAAAAATGGACCCTTACCAGTTATGCTACCATGAGTATAATGTTATAATAGGAACATTTATCTGGAACTTGTAAAGGTACATTTCAGGAAGCTAGCTGTAGTGAGAATGAGACACATGTTCACATTGTTGTTGCAGTCCAACATCTTTGTGTAGCAAGTGAACTTCAGCTCTTCTGCTACTGTTAAATAGTTGCCAGGAAAATTGCCAGCATGCTGGAGCTGCAAATCCTGACTGTTGGCTTTTTGTGTCATTGCTTAACAACAAAAACGTTGTGCCTCTGGCTGCAGAAAAGTGGATTCACATTAGGGTTTAAGTAGCTGCCAAGGTTACGGAAAGGGTCACATGTTTAGGGTATTTTTAAGGATAAATGTAACAAAGTTCACGTCTTGTCAGCGACACTTGATAACATCAGGAGTTTTTGAAAGGGGCCTTCTGATAAATCAAAAATCGGGAACGATTATGTCTAATCTCCATAAATCGCAAAAGAAACATTGCAAACTTCTGCTGGTTTCAGCTTCCAAAAGGAGAGCTTTGCACCCATTTCTATACAATAGTCAATTGAAATTGATAAAAATAATGATTAGTTGTTAGTTTTCTGTTTGAAAGTAAGATGTAAGCTTGAATGATTTAGGTCAGTTTCTGAGCAAAGTCATTCCTACCAGCCTATTAGACGATATAAACAGTTTATATATTTGATAAAAGTAGAAACTGTGCCTTTGTTGAATCTGTTATATGTTTAAAAGTGTTACACTGTGAAAAGCGCCTTTAGATATTTTTTGAAAACCTCATTCTGTTATTAGTGCTGTGCTTGTTTTGTTTCCATTTGTTCCTTAATGATACAAGCTGAACATCAGTGGCCTGCTTTGTGCTTCAAACCGGCAGCACAGCCTTCACAATACCAGGCCATGCAGACCTCTGTGTGCTCTGTTGTGACTGTTGTTTGTTTCGATGTAGAGTCAACAACATCGACAGAGAGAGAGAAACACATTTTAGAAGTTCTTCAAGTCTAACTAAGATGGCCAATTGCTTCAGATTTGTGCCTAAAAATGCAAACCTCTTAACCCATCAGGCAGAAGGAGCTCCAGTTGTACCCAGCAGATTTTACAAGTGTGACACAACTTGAAACCCCTCAAAAGATCCAAAAAGATGCACTCCTGCGCTGGTTGAGATGGCATGCTGTTTGTGTGAGAAAATGCTCCATTATGGAGGAAAGACAGATTACCGAGTTTTGGGTCCAAAGTGTGACACAGATGTTTGAGTTCCAGCGACCTAAATTAAGTTTAAATAAGTACGGTCCGGAAAGAAAACAGAGTATAGTAAACTTGTCCTGGGATAAAGTCAAATTAAAGCGTGGTAGTATCTTGTGTGGAAACCCAAAAGAAGAATGTCCTTCATCCACGTTGATCGTGACGCGACATATTCCTCCTCTGCTGTGATACCCAGAATCCTCTCCTCCATGTGCCTACAGGACGCCTCTACCAGAGGATTTCACTGTCACAGGCTGCTGTCCTGATTGGACAGTTCGGGCGCGAGCTTCCTGTTTCGCGGCGAGGTGGAGGAAGACAGTTTGGTCGGGGAGGGGGAGGCGTTGGAAGATGAGTCGCTGCCCCCCCCTTCAGACCCGGAGGTGACGGAGGAGAGGTGGGGGACTGGGGGAGCCTTCTTCCTCCCCAGAAAGCCTCCTTCCAGGACTCCTCTCTTCCTCACAACTCCCTCTGCCTTCCCCCCCTCTCCCCCTGATCCCGCCCCCTCCCCCTCCTCTGGCTGTGGAAACACCTTCCGCCTCACGTCACCTCCTGGAATGGGGCTGTCAGGAGGTTGCCGTGGAGACTCTGGGCCGCTCTCCGTCTTCACAGCAGAAACAGCAGCCGTTGCCGTGGCTCCGGTTATCGTGTTGGAGCTGGAGCTGGACGACCGGCAGGCCCAGAACTCCAGAGCCGAGGCCCTCCTCTCGCTGTCGTCGGGCCCGAAGTCACAGAGCGAGCGGCGGACATCGACGGTCTGGGCGGGGGCCGGCGGGGGGGGCGGCCCGGTGCTGTCCAGCATCCCTCGACTCAGGGAAAAGTTCTGGAAGTCTCTGTAGGAATATGGATGGAGTCAGTTACAGGCGGATAGATAAAACAAACAATATTCCAACAACTTGGTATTTTCCAAGCTTATATGAAAAGAGCATATCAGATTGTGGCTGTGTGGTCCTGACTCCTAGTATTGAAAAGCATATTTTTCACTCTCATTTCTTTCCTTATTAGCTCTTTATTGGCTAAAAATACTATACACAAATCATCAGGTGTAAAAAAAAGGTGAATCGATTTTTGTTTGTGATGCCCACTACACATAAAATAAGCTTTTTAAAAAACAGTTTTATTTTTTTCCTTGATAGAAGAATAAACATATAAAAAACATTTGAAAATAAAGCCCAAATGATCTGTGTGGCTTCATCCCATTAGGGGTCAGTGAGGAATGCTTTGTGAGGGGGAGGTGAACCTTTAATATATCTGCACAGAGTGACAAAGATCGTTTCACCTGTAGCTGTGGAAGGACTCAGTGCGTCGGGCTCGGGCCAGCAGGGGGCTCTCTCTGTAGGGCCGCACCGCTCCGTAGGTCGCCTGGCTCTCAGGGATGGGCTCCTGGGCCTGTAACTGCAGACTGACAGAAGATAAAAGAGTTAGACAGGTAAGAGCTGCAAGCGACACTTCACACAGTATATATTAGTTAACAACCAATGTACAAAATACATTATTTATAGTGATTACGGAATTGAGACAGACAGTTTTCTATTTCTGTGTATAACTGTATGCATGGATGTATCTGTATGGCTGTTTGTCTTTGAGATGGTGTGTGTGTGATATTCCTGTCTAACCTTGAGCAGGACTCTCTGAGGCGTGTGTGGTGCAGCACAGAGGGGGCGGGGCTTATATTTGGTGTAGCGCAGCGGGAGGTGCTCAGGTCGCACTGATCCAACAGCTGCAGTAGCTCCTCCTCTGAAGGCCCGCCTACATCTGTCAAACAAAAGCAGCTTCAGTACACAGAGAAACATATATGTAGAATGTGATCCAAGAAATAGCCTACTGTGTAACAAGAAAATAAGATTTGGTTTTGTCGGTGAGTAAAAACATCTATGGACATTCTTTCCAACTTTACTGTTCTTCGTCACCTTCCTAAGTTGAGCCTCCCCTCTTTCTCCCCTTATCCGTCCCTCCCTCCTCACCCTCTTTGTTCTTCTCCTCCCCTTTGTTAGCGTTGTCCATCGCAGTGGTCAGGTCCCACATTTGGATGCCGCCGTTGCCATGACCAGTGAACAGATAGTGCCGAGGTCGTGACCCCATGCGGCTCGAACCCTCGCACTCCCGCACCATGAAGCAAGAGATGGTGGTCAAATCCACCGACTGCACTTCACAGATCCTGACAAACACACACATTTTAAAACACAGGTCAAGAGGAGAACAGCTTACAGATAAGAAAACAACCAAGAATTGACAAATCAACTAAATTAGGTAAAAGTCAGAGAAGCAATACAGATGGAGAATATGATACCTCTTTCCAGTCGATGAGAGCCTCACAAACAGTTTGTTGGTGATGGGGATCACCTTCTGGATGAAAACCTGCTGATCGTCTCTCTCCCCAAACGGACCTGAGAGCAGGGAACACAATCAGTCTCTACCTGCACATCTATGGGCTCAGAACAGTCTCATAATACACACATGCACACAGAAGTATTCACACTTGTATTTCCGGATCCACACTTGTGTTTTTCAATGCACACACAAATGTGTTCCGTTTCATATACATGTAAATAAAATCCAAACACAGGAAAAAGTTTTAAATGTGTATTTTTGATCCACACATATTTGTTTTCCGTTTAAAACCTCTGAACCTGCAAACACAACCCGCTTTCTGTGCATGGATCGCTGTGCATTCGTGTGTGGGTTTTTTGAGACACCCCTGACGGTAAGCCGATTCCTACTTGTAATTTGTTCTATCTATAGCGAATCAGATGTCTCCTCCAGTCTAAGCCAATCACATGAGCGCGCCCCCACGAGGGTAGATTTCTTGCGTTCACGACGTAGCGCTTCATTTACGCATTTTGCGCAGTCCGGAGATGACAGGTCCATAGAGCATGCCTGCGCTAATCTCAGGACACCTCCACTCCCAGTACATCGCCACTTTCCGAACAGGAAATGCACGCAAATACATTGATGAATATAAATATAATATATGTGTGTACACAAAAACGGCAGTCAAAACCGTTTTAAATGTGTGTTTCCTGTATGGCGAATACAGCTGCTTTATTTATGTCTGTATGAAGTTGTTGTGAGTGTGGAGGGCGCAGCTACAGGTTAGCTTAGCCTAATCGATCAGTGCACTACGAAGCCAGTGCTAGACAGTGAACTGTCAACGTGGGGAGCCCCACCGGTCATTATTAACAGGAGAGCTGGATCTGATCGATATGGACATAAAAGCGAGTGAAGTATAACCGGACGCGAGAGAGAGATCAGATCAGCTGCTGAGTCTGACGGAGAGACGCAGCTCTGCATGGTCACCTGATGCTCCGCCCTCTGTTTAGCGAGCTGACCGGTCTGCGCAAAATGCGTATATGAAGTGTAATGAACGCAAGAAATCCTACCCACTTGGGGGTGCGCTCATGTGATTGGCTTAGACTGGAGGAGACATCTGATTGGCTATAGATGAGATAAATTACAAGTACGAATCGGGTGAGCGTCAGGGGAGTCTCAAAAAACCCACACACGAATGCACAGCGATCCGTGCACAGAAAGCGGTTTTAAACGGAAAACAAATATGTGTGGATCAAAAATACATATGTAAAACTTTTTCCTGTGTTTGGATTTTATTTACATGTATATGAAACGGAACACATTTGTGTGTGCATTGAAAAACACAAGTGTGGATCCGGAAATACAAGTGTGAATACTTCTGTGTGCATGTGTGTATTATTAGACTGTTCTGAGCCCATACACATCAGCCTGCCATCTCACATCTGGATGGAGCAAGTCCACTACTAAATACTGTGAGGAAACCTTTTGGATTATAAAACTGCACTCGATTTGTCTTTTTTATAAGACAATATGTCCAATGCATGGGCTCTTTGATCAAGTACATATTTTAATTATGTCAGAAGTATAGTACACATATCTGCACATCGAGTACCTGTCAATCCCAAACTTGCCCCTCTTGAATGCATCTATCCCTCCCTCATATTAATCATATGAATCGTCTTCTCTTAACTGTCTCACCAATATCATTCCCGGAGCCGTAGCTCCCGTGGCTCTCCGTCTCCTCCAGAGACAGGATTTTGAAGGAAGCCAGAGGGGTGGAGCCGGGCTGGGTGGAGATCATCCCTCTGAAGCGCGTCACCGTCCACGTCCGAACGTGGTTGTTGTCCGCACACACTGACACACACAGAAAATCAGCAGTGGATTTCAAATACAGGTATACACACAGGTAGGTAAGAGAGAACACAGTGAGATGATGATGCCCCTTCCTCACCTGACACCAGATGTTTCTCAGACAGCATGATCTTCGTCACGGGGCTCCTGTGCACGGTGAACGTCTGGAAGAGCTGGGGGCCCGACCCCACTGTCTCCGGGTGTTGCACAATCACTCTCACGGCCCCGCTGCTCGTCCCGTACGCTATCTCTATCCAGTTCCCACTCACACCTGAGACAAGAGAATATGTAACACATACACACACACACACACACAGGACGTTTTAATGGCAGGTCAGTCACTGGGATTAATGTTACCGAGATGAATCTAAATTAAAAACACGTTTATAAAAGTGAATAGCGTTTATTTTCTTCTTTACTGATAGCAGAGATCTGGTGTACTAACTGGTTTTAGGTGTGAGGTAGACAGACAGCGCAGTGATGGCATCGTTTGAAGGGTCGTGATAGAGCTCTGTTACTAGAAGGTCATTATCCTTCATCCTCAGTGGGAACTTTTGCATGTCTGAAAAGATATAGAAGAAATGTGAATGCGTTAACGACATTTTATGAAATCAAGGTCCAGTGGACTCCGAAAAATGTATAAAAAATACTTTTTGATTAAAACTGTTTTTCTTTTCTAAGTTACAGTCCAAAAGAGTATCGCCCTGCTCAGAATTGTGAATACTTTTTATCCGGAGTGACATAAAACTTGTGGAAATTTGACTGTTCAGACTGAGGTTGCATTGCAATTAATCAGACCTGTACCTGTCTAAGGACCACACATCAAAATGGCCACAATCAGAATTTAAAACATCTGGTTGACATACAAGTGCAACAAGAAGGAGATTTGGGCCAGTTTTATCTGCAGTCTGAATGTAGCTTAAGTCACTTCCAAACATCCAATGAACTGAAAGGCAGAAAAAAAAATAGGAAACCCTGTGTGCACACGTGTTTGTATGTCTGTGTGTATAAACATCCATGTACCTATGTAGTAGATGGAGCCATTGTTGCAGCCCAGCAGTAGAAAGGACCCTGCTGTGTCACAACTGGTAATAGGAACCACATCTTGAACCTTGAACACATACAGAGAAAAAGGTCAACGTCCCTCAATTGAAAGCACACACACTGAAGGGTCAAATGCTCACACACACACACACACACACACACACACACACACACACACACACACACACACACACACACACACACACACACACACACACACACACACACACACACACACAGGAGGAGAACTCTTATCTATCATCAAACAACTCTCTACATACACAAAATACATTATAGTGCATTATTTATTCACTCATACCTGCCAGTGCTGTGTGACGGCATTCCACACCCCGACCTTCCCTGTATGGCTTGTAGCCACCAGCTGGTTCCCAATAAAGAAGAGATCGTCCACAGGTACACCGAGACTGAACACACCTTTGGGGGTCGGGGAGAGGTTGGAATTAATGTGAATTTGCGAGTTTGGAGGAAAATCGGTCACAAATCAGCGAGGTGGTATTAAGACACAAACATACAGTAACTCTCCGTTTACCTATCTCATTTCCATTGCCTCCATCTTGGATGTTCCACAGGATGATGTTGCTTTCAGAGGCGGCGGCCACCATCTTGTCCTTGTCTCCATGCGGGCCTCCCACCACCTTGGCGTTTAGTGCGATGCGTTCAATGGTCCAGTCAAGGTAGGGGGAAGAGAACACCTGCTGCCATCCTGAAGATTCCTTTATCCTGCAGTGAGACACACAGACACACATTTACCTCTGCTTCTATTCTTACAAAGAGCCATAATTAAGTGTTTTATAATATATATTTCAAGGACAGTTTTGAACAAATAGGTATGTTTTGAAAGAGCGTGCCGAGTAGGATATGAAAAGTCAGCTTTCATTAGCAACGTAACTAAACAAGCAGATCCAGAGTGAAACACAAACGATTCCAACTAAATTAAATTTGTGGTCTACTTCTTTTGATAAAGAAAAATACATCACTAATTTAACTTCACATTTACATAGTCAAAGCGCGTGTGTCCTGACACGAGTATAGAAGGTTTAGTGAGAAATGTGAGACACAACAGATAATGACTCCAGCTTCCTATCATAAATAATTGAATGTCTTTCCCTGATGAACTGTAGAAAGGATGAGAATTGTTTTACTTTTAACCCACCATGCTGTGGCAGTATTACCTGTAGCAGATGACATAGTGAGCGTAAGCTGCTACAATCCAGTTGTGGTGTCCCGCTATGATCAGCACCTTCCTGGGGTCAACCACAGGACCTGCAAATGCACACAAAATACACATAAGCACACAACTTTTGTAGTAAATGTCCTTTCGTCCCCCCTATAGTATTCATTATTTGTCTTTATGTAAAGTACAAGTAGGTCTTCAATATGTAGGGATCAGTGATTTTCACTTCAAATTATTGTATGATATAAAACGCCCATCTGATATCGTTCTGCATCAGTCCAGGGGCCTCATTTATAAAGGGATATACGCTCAAAAAATGGCGTACGCCAGTTTCTACGCAATGTTTGCGATTTATAAAATACTAACTTGATGGGAAAACGTGCGGTCCTCCACGCAAACTCTAACCCATGCGTACGCACTAAGCACAAAAACGGGAGAGACGAGAAACTGCAACACCGTTGGCAGAAGGAAGAATGGAGAGAAATATGTGGAAATAATACCATAAATAAAATGTTACCTCTCATTTATCATATATGAAGAATTCATTTTTCAAACATTGATCAAAGCCAATCTTAAAATGATTAAACAAACGCCTGTTTGAGACTCCTCAGTGGGGGGGGGGGGGGGGGGTGAGATGCACAGGCTGCAGTGGAGACGCTGCGCACAGCTGATCGACAGCTGGGACACAAACCGCCAAATACAAAAACATAATTCAGATCCAGTCGTCATGACTCCACTCCGGAGGGATTCCCCGATCATTTCTTACAGTTTCTCATCAAGGGGGGGGGGGGGTCTCCTGTCCCCGGTACAAACACACTGCCTGAGGAAGGCTATGTGTATTTTTTTTGTCATTGTCCTTTTTTCGGACCACTTATTTATTTATTTTGGTGACGATCCGACCTCCATGCTGCTACTCTGGTTCAAACTGCATCCACCAAACAATATGATTTATCTCGACCTCCCCAAAATAACCAAAATCTGACACGGAGATGTTTTTTTTTAGCTGTTCTGTCGTCATTTCCTGCGATCTTCTCCATGCAGTCAGTCAAAATGAATGAAAGGGCGTTTATTTGACTATTTATAGGCAAATATGGGCGTCACGTGAAGCCCGCAAAAGCTGCACCGCATTTCGAGTCGGTTGTGATTTATAAAGGGAAACCGGCGTAGGAAGTGCCATACGCACTTTCCTTGCCGGTACGCAATGTTTGGTGAATCGGAAAGTGGCGGGAAATGTATGGACCTATTTTTCTACTACGTAAGCAACCTTCCCACGTCAATCCTACGCACGGCGTTATACATGAGGCCCCAGAGCACACACTCTCTTGTTTATTGTAGCTAATGTTGTCATCCTCAACAGAGAGCAGGCCGATGGGAAACTAGGCCTCTCATACAGCAGTGGGAAGATGTGTCAGGTCACATTAGCTCCAGCAATAATGCACACTCACAGAAACACACGCACATGTGGACATGCATAAACGGTGCTATAATGTACTATTCTCTCGTACTGTCACACACGGACACATAGACACACAGATAAACATGTAGGAACACACACTCAGACATAACCAATAGGAAACCAAGATGTATTTTCTGCCTGTTTTCTTTTTTCTGAGATGAAGCTTAGGCTCTATTACTTTCAAACCACAGCTGTAAGCATTTATATAATCTACAACCTACCTAACCATGTTGTATCTCTGTCAAGAACGTTATGTTAACGGTTTGGTTTCTCTTTTTCTCAGCAGGGTTAAGGTGAAACTGCTCATTTCAAAGAAACTTGGTGCAAGGGTGTAGCATGGGCCAGGAACCCATTGTGATTAGGAGTGGATCTGAATCACAGGAAACATACATGTGTTATTGGACTTTTGGCAATAGCCTTGGGATAAGTCTGTGTTCTGTGAGGGCCCTTTATAGTTTATCTTATCATTTTGGACACACTTGAAAAGATGTCCCATGTTGCTCACCCAGTTTGTGGTTGTCGTCTGTTCCAGGTGAGCCAGAGAGAGATGGGTGAGAAGGGGGACCCACGCGGGTGAAGCCCTCTGCTCCACTGGGACCCGGCCCATCAGAGGAGGGGCCATGGGCGACTGAGGCAGGGCCTGACTTACGGGCAGGGATGGCTGTCAAGAAAATATGCACTGACATTTATAGATAGAAACTTGAGCAGATTTGTATTTGTATTGTTCTGTGAACTAAAAACAATTGTGTCAAATCCTGTTGTTTTTGGAACATACATTGAAACTTCTGTTGAGTGTATTAGTTTACTCTTTTTTCAGATCTCTTTCTGTTCCACTCAGTTTCATGTCTTTACCTGGAGGCGGGAGGTAGCCATGGAAGAGAACGCTACCACAAGAAGAGCGGTCCAGTTCCTCACACAGCAGCAGGCGCCGTACTACACACACACACAAATACACACACATAACATTCCATGAGCCCCTGATGACCAGAGAAGCTTATTACCTATTATTAATACTTGTGTAATTCCTGCAAAACATACAAATCAAAACACTTGTAATGCTTGAAATAATGCAATGCATGATTATATTAAATAATGCGGAATTCATGGATTTTAAACATCATACTCCAAGTTATTGTTATTCACGTTAATCATAAAGTTCATGACCTATAAAATACTGTTTTTGAGTTGAGGGCATTGTCTATGATTTAAATTATATGTGATATTTTGCCGTGTATTGTATGTAATTCTGTTTATTTGATGATTTTAAGCAGGTGATCAGTTCACACAAAAGGTAACTTTCCCATTGAGGCTCAGACAATGCAGAGAAGTTACAAAGACTGAAACAGGAAGTTTAACCACATGGAAACAACGGTAATAAGGTTTTCACCCTGGTCAGGTGGCCTTTGAAGCCCAAACAACATTTTATGTTACACAGAAAAGTTTCCCTTGTAATACACCATTACATTATTTTTGTTTACTTTTACTACAGATGTTCAAATTGCACCACAAAAAGCCCAGCCGGTACACACTACCTGGTGATGTTGACATGTAGAGACCAAAAAGTTGGCCACAGAACAAACTTGATACAACACAGTAGCATTATGTTTGTGCTAAGGATAAGGCTGCTACCTCCATTTCCTCAACAAACAAAAGCTCTGTAAAGCAACACACCTAAAGGCGTTATCCCGTAAAACTCTGCTTCATGTCGCAGGACGCTGATGTTGACACCCCTACAGAGAAAAACACAGCAGAAGTATTAAGTGAGACTGGTTACTACTTAAACATAATGCTTTGTTGAAGTAAACATTTAGTGAAATATCTGAATATTCTGATGTCTTCTTACCGCAGGTCCAATTCTTTGGTTCTTAGGAAATTCAGAATTGGTGCAAAAGCTGTGGGGTCTCGGTCTATAAATATCTGTGGGTGGAGAAACATCCTTACTGACATTGAAATAATTTAAAAAGTGAATTTGTAGTTAAAAAAAACATAATTTCACAATAGGAAAGGGGATTAAATGTGATGACACCATTTTTTATTTTATATGGTCTCAAACTGTACAACTTCTTAGCTTATCTTATTAAGCATACACGTATAATATAAGGGTCACGCATCATATTTTTCAGCAGATAATGTCCTATCAGCTGGAAGCTTTTAGAGAATGATTGTATGTTGCCCGCAGAGACTGTCCTAGTTTTTTTTTCAATAAGGAGCAACAAAGGCTATACTTACAGCTCCAGTTTCATCCCGAAGAGTGGATATCCTTCCACTCAGCAAACTGGAAATCACACACACACACACACACACACACACACACACACACACACACACACACACACACACACACACACACACACACACACACACACACACACACACACACACACACACACACACACACACACACACACACACACACACACACAGTACTCCAGTTAACCCTATGACTTGTCCTGTTTCACTTAGTTGCACACTGACTTTTACATGTTGACTCTATACTACAGATTAGTGCTGCATCAGCATGTCTGTAAGTGTGTATGAAGAATGTCTTCATATTGACTGTACACTGCAGACAGCTGGGGGCACAGAGACTGACAGGCAGGCAGGCAGACAGGTGCTCTGGCAGGCAGACAGGTGCTCTGGCAGATAGACTGACAGACATATAGCACTACTTGGTCAGCTGTTGTCAAACTGTGAGCTCACTTCTGTGTTTGAGTTTGTTCCAATTGTGGTATTTGCCCAGCCCCTATCGGCTATTTCCCTTTAACAGTGGTTTCCCCTCACACCTAAATAACTCACTATATATAAAGCGGACCACATTTGTAATCCCCTGACATTTACAATCACCAGAATGTTGGAAGTATGAAGCAAGACAGGGATGAGATAATGGAATATCAGTACTTAACATTAATTATGTAATACAAGGTTTGTTTTATCGGTTTGCATGAGCACGCTAACTGAGCTTCGATCTGTTTTTGGTGCAACTCATACATGCCATAGCAATCTTGCAGTTTAATTAGCCTACTTTCAAGGGGTTGTCTAGACATGTTAAATGTTCTCAATTAAAATGTGTCAGGTTTACGCCTGCTTAAAAATATGAACAGTATGTGTTAAAAATGTACTTATTGCAGAAGTCTGTCTGTATTTAGTTTTTTCCTTCTTTATTATACACAGCCAGATACTTCTGATAATTAATACTCTTAAACTGCACTCATGTAGCCAGTGTTTCAATTGCTTTTTATTTGATTTCTAACACTTCACAAAGAGTCAATTTTGTTTCATGCATCATCTGTTTTTGAAGAGAGTCCAATAAATCCACCTTGAGAAGAAAGAGTCTGGGATCCACATCAGAGTCTGTCTGGAGGTGCTGAACCTAAGATATAAAGACACAATAGCACAATCATTACAAACACTGTTAGAAGGAAAATGTAGGGTCAGTTCACTCTTTGGCATGACAATGTTAGATGGTAATGGCATGCCAGAAAAGGAATTGCCTTGTAGATGTACAGTAGCCTAAAGTCAGATTAAATGAGAGTGAATAGTGCATATATAATAAGGACATAACCTTGAATGCTGTATCTACTTCAGCTACAACCATGACTGCTTGACCATAAATATTGTCAATATCATCATACACGTAGGTAGACAGAGCTCAATGTCCCAATGACGACCATCATCTGTCCTGTTGATGATTACCTTGTCCCACCGACATTTAGCTGAATGATCTCTCCCATCCCAGGCGTTAAGTTGATGCCATTCGTAGCCATGATGACCGAGCCACTGGGTTGTTGTACGGGAAAGTCACTGTTTCGTTATAATTGTTACTGTCACGACGACAGCTAGCTTGCTAACACTCCTCAGCCCAGCCGATGTCCCGTCTGTCCCCAGCCTCACAACCTCTCCTTCGTCCCACCTTCCATTAAATATAAACGATCTATACGGACAGCCTCGGTATCTTGAAGCCTCCGCATAGTGGGCGAGGGGAAACAGGGGGCCTTTTTATCCAAAAGGCAGCCACACAACAATTCCTTTATTTTCCAGCGAGCTAGTTTGCATCACTGCCTTGCATGTAAATCGTGGATAACATCTTGCGCAGAATATTAGCAACGTGAAACAGCTGTACAACCCGTATACAAGTTAGGCGAGAGCGTTCACCTCTGACAACTTCCGGTTTCACCTAAACGACAGATATTGAACCCCTATAAACTTATTTTGTTGGAAAAATTAATACTTAAAATAGGAATTCTGCATTAAATATAAGCGGTCAGTGGTTAGTGAAATCGCTTCGTTAGATATAGACACTTACATAGATGTAACAGTAGGCCCTTAGGCTATCTGCAACCTTCAAAGAGCATTATGGACGTGAACTATCTTGGTCGCATCAGACCCAAATGGACTTGAGAGCGCTTGATTTGAGTAAAATAACACTTGGACGGCAACTGTACTTAAAAGGGACAGAACACGTACTATATTCACTTTTCTTCTCTCCGGGGTTTTGTAGAGCACCAATTCAATTATATAATGGTTTAATACGTTGCGTTGCTAGAGTTATAGCTTTTTTTTAAAGTATTATGTGGTCGACTTTACAGAATGTGATACACCTTTAAAGCATTGTTTGAATATAATAATAATAATAATAATAATAATAATAATAATAATAATAATATAGCACTACTAAAGGGAAACATTTACCCTGGTATTCAATGTAATTTTATAATTTCAACTTAATTTATTGTGCTTATGTTGGTGGTCTGGTGAGGGTAACTCTACACCGCTGCGTTTTCTTCACGCAAACAAGCGCTCCTTAACTCCGGCCCCGCCCCTCCCACTTCTGCTCAGAGAGAACTTGAAACCCAACAACATATTTTATGACGAACAAGCTAGCATTTTTGTCTTATGGCATCTTTTTTTACTGCTTTTCCATCAGTATGTAAACCAAGGCTATTTTATCCAAGGTAGTTTTCGGTTCCACGGTGAGTTTTTTTAAACTTTGGGCTAGCTATTTGTTTATTTACCTTTTTATTAGCATGATAGCCGAGGGAAAAGTTAGCACATAACTGGTAGGCTGAACTTCTCCTAGCTAGCGTTGAACATTAGCATGAGCCTTCTGAAGCTAAATTAGCTACAACAGCTTGTCAGTTTTCACTAGTTAATGTTTAGTGTCCTGTAAACACCAACTCTCTGACTCTAAGCTAGGTCACCAATACAATTCCCTTCTCAGTAGGTAACGTTAGGTAGGCTAGTTGGTAAAACACTAATGTACGTTAGAAGATATCAGTGGTGTAAAGTAGATTTACTCAAGTACTGTACTAATGTACAATTTGTAGGTACCTTAATCGAGTATTTACATGTTTTGCTACGTTGTACTTCTACACCACTACAATTCAGAGGTACATATTGTAATTTTACTACATTACATATATTAAATACCTTTAGTTACTTCGTAAATTTGGATTAATGATGTGAAATATAATCAACACTTAAGTTAGGCTTTGGTTACACCTGGAGTAAATTCATTAGCTACCCTGCCCTATACAAAGTCATTACAATAGGCTCTACTTTTACCAGGTTTGATAACATTTTAATGGGTCAATAACTATAATCAAAAGATATATATGTTATTCTGAAATGGGACAATCTGCATAATGAGTAACTTTACTTATGGTACTTTAAGTATATTTGCATGCTAATAGCTCTTTACTTTGACTTGATTAATATTTTTGAATTGCAGGACCTATACTTGTAACACAGTATAACTACACTCTGGTAGTTCTACTTGTACTTAAGTACAAGATCAGAGTACTTAAGGTATGATGAAATAATAATTTATTGTCAGATCAAGTCTGACCTTTGTCTTGCATCACACGAGGACAAATATTAAGACACAACACAAGGAAAACAAACATTTATCAATCTCTGAAGAGAAAACATGCTCGAGACCCTCTAACTTACATTTGACCTGGGATTTAACTCTGTATTGAACGTACTTCTTCCACCTCTGAAAAATATTATTATAACGTTATAGCCCAATGATTTCAAATCTAAGCATGTCATTTGTTTACAGCCCTCCCTCCTTGAGCTTTACCTCGTTTAAGCCAGGACAGAGAAGAACATGGATGTGTGACGAGCTCAAACAGAGAGGAGAAAGCAAGGACGAGGCTTCCTGTCATTCGCTGGGAGCTTAGGGAAGGAAAGGCTGCCAGCATTCAAGTTGTGTCATGATGTCGGAGGCCGAGGAGATGGGAGCTCCAGGCACAGAGGGAAACAAGCCAAATGTCACGACAGGACACATGCCTAGTAGTATTCAACAGGTAGAAGCATCTGTTGCTTCGCCCGTGGCCCCCATACAGCCCCACACCACCACTGCAACTGAGGATGATGATGAGAGTGAAGATGAGTCGGAAATCCTGGAGGAGAGTCCGTGTGGCCGCTGGCAGAAACGCAGAGAAGAGGTAAGGGCGGCCGGTCAGGAAGCTTCACTCTGATGGTTAAAGTGGAAATGATGGACAAAGTTTGAACTGTCCGACACATCACGTTTATCTGCTATCATCAAAAGGGAAGTACCAAAGTCCTGAAGCTTAGTAGTTGATTAGATCAATGGATGCAGGAATATTTTTAAATGAAGATCATATCACTTTTTCAAAATAAAAAGAACAACCTCCTTCTCCGACATTATTTTCAAATTGCTATATTTTTAAATATATTAATTTCGCACTATAGTCAAATATCTAGACATATTCAACATTATCTATTTAATAGTAATCGGAGATTTCCAAAACTCAATTATACCCGGTGGGAGTTATTTTCAAGCTTTGTGATTAGTTATAATATTCCGTATGTTTGGTACAAGCATCTCATCATCAAGTCAGCTCAAACCGGAAAAGAATAGCAGACACAGTTTGCCATTCAACCGTTTCAGTGTCTTTCGTTTCAGTATTAAAATATATTGTCCCCTAAGCTATTCGTCACTTGTCCTGTAGGTGAACCAGCGTAATGTCCCAGGGATCGATGCTGCGTACCTGGCCATGGACACAGAGGAAGGGGTCGAGGTAGTGTGGAATGAAGTCATGATCTCAGAGAGGAAGAACTTCAAGCTGCTGGAGGTGAGGCCCACTGGTACAATAACGGAATCAAAAGGGTACAAGTATTGCTACGGTGTGGTGGGAAAGTGAGAAATCATTAATGATTACAGATGTTTAGCCTTAGTACTTCATTCACATATACAAGATCAAAAAAATGAATAAAGAATAACGAGGTAAAACGTATTCACTACAGTGTATACAAACACGTTCTTGTTGTTCTAATGACGCAGCGTGATCTGTAATGTGGAGAAACCAGTGTTAAGTAATTTCAGTCAAATGTAATATCTACACTGCCTTATAGAACCACCATGTCATTTTTATTTTAAGTATCATACATTTAGACAGTCCTTAATATACTGTTGCATTAAATGGGCTCATCTAAAAAAATTGAAAAAGTAACGAGTGGTAGGAATGTCTTTGACTTATCAAAGGAAGACATTCCTACCTTTTGTGAAAAGTATTTTAAAAATACTCCCCTCGTGTCATGCTGTTATAAGAAGTTACACCCTGTCCAGGTTAACTAACCATGTGCGGGTTAATAGTGTTACATCATGTCTGGCTCTGTGTTGTATCGGGTTGCAGAAGCTTGAGCTAGGAAGTATTTAGCATTTTTCCTAAAGTATTTGTTGTATTGAATAATCGAATCATGTATGTTTTATTTGTATTATCACTGCTATTGTGAGTTCACTGTTGTCACCCCTTGGCTTGCTAGGGAAACTACCAGAAGGTCAAAACTGTGGAAATGTGTACTTTGTTTACATAAATAGTTCTGCCAGATATACTACCATCTACCCATTGGTCAGGTCAAGTCAAAGCAGAATGTGTTTTGTTTTTTCATAGCAATATGACGTATTATTATACTTTAATATATTTTGTTTTTCCTATGTTTTAGGAGAAATTGAAAGCAGTATTTGATAACCTGATCAATTTGGAACATGCTAATATCGTCAAGTTTCACAAGTACTGGGCCGACAACAAGGAGAACCGAGCCAGGGTGAGTCTCACTCTCAGACCTGACAAACCAACAATTGTCAACATATGAATGTTATTGAATCATCCTTCTGTCTTGATTTGTCAAAAATTCAAACAAGTATTTCAGCATCTTTTTTATTTGTATTTTAATGATTTCTTCCGAAGCATTTCCCCCTCATTTCTTTCCTCTCTTTCAGGTGATTTTCATTACTGAATATATGTCATCAGGAAGCTTGAAGCAGTTTCTAAAAAAGACAAAGAAGAATCATAAAGCCATGAATGAAAAGGTAGAAATTGGCTGGATGTAATGTTTCCCTAATAGAAGAATGGTGCCTGAAAGTCTGCATATCATGTGAAAAGTGACAGACCCTGTATCAGTAATATTGATAAGGTCATCTTTCCAAAGCTAGGACCAATCTGAGGGAGAAAGCATTTACAAATACATTGTGTACCAGTTTAAGCAAAGTCAAATGACATGATGTAAGTCATTGTTACTCCATATTGGAAACCAACATGTGCGCGCTCTGATAAGATGTATGGTCCTACAGGCTTGGAAGAGATGGTGCACACAGATCCTGTCTGCGCTCAGGTTGGTTTCACCTTATTTTAGACATCCAGGACTCATGTTTAGTATAAGAACAATGAACTTGTGTGTAGTCTGTATTTGTGAATGTTGTTTTTTCTTGACTGCAGTTACCTCCACTCATGTGACCCTCCCATCCTCCATGGCAACCTGACCTGTGACACCATCTTCATCCAGCACAACGGGCTCATCAAGATCGGATCAGGTACACAGTTACGCAAGTTTCACTTGATGGTTAGGTAGTGATGGAGTCAGATGATACTGAATTATGGATTTAAAGACATTTCAGGGAAGTTCTGTTATTACACAGTGCTAGTTTTGCGAGTCTCATCAGGCTTTGTAACTTAACCATCGTTACAAATTCAGAACAACAAGTATCCTGCAAGTAAATTAGCTTCAACTAAACCAAACCATTAAGGTGCCGGTGTGTTAGCTTTAATACGCCAACACATCTTGGGATCCAGTATTATGTTTCAAAAGTAATGAATACAACCCTTCTCATGTATCAAAAACAATTATGATACTCTTAAGACATTGGAGTTTTCATTGTGAGCCATTTTGTTGCAAGCCTTGTTTTACATCTCAAGTAGACCCTATTTTCAATAAGGATACCTTCTTGATGTTCTTTTGAGCTTAGATAAATAGGTAGATGTCGATGTCATTGTGGAATAAACTATTATTGTGTGTACAATGACTCCCTGTCCACTTATCTCTCTGTTCTCCATCCTACTTCTTTATTTCCTTCCTATGCTCTCCTCCTGTCACATCTGCAGTTGCTCCAGACACCATCAACAACCTCGTGAAGACGTGTCACGAGGAACAGAAGAACTTGCACTTCTATGCCCCAGAATATGGAGGTAGACCTGACTGAAATTACACTTTCCATGTATTTCTATTTAAACTGAAATCCACATGTTTCTTACTCTTTAAGTAAACTGGATGATACGAATCATTTGATATCATTAAAGGATATAACTGCATTAAAGGACTCATACATCCATTACAAGTGTTTAGCTTCAGACAAAATGTCAACTTAAATCAACACAGCATAATAGATGGTATTGTACAATTTCTTAGTATCATGAATACAACAGATATGTCTGAATGTTGACTGAACTCAATACGCTCAAAGGCTTTGTTCCAATAAAATAATCCAATATTGATTTATATCAACAAAAAATCTAATTCTAAGACGAAAAAACCAATATATAATATAAGAAGTGAATATCCGTACATATTTCTTCTTTCTTTTCCTTCTCTCATTGTAGCTGACGATATCACCACGGCGGTGGACATCTACTCGTTTGGCATGTGTGCCTTAGAGGTGAGATGGGACCTATGATACATGATAGAATAACATAAGCCCTTTCTTAAAACAATATGCTAATGTGTGTGTCGGTGTGTTTCAGATGGCGCTCTTGGAAATCCAGGGGAACGGAGAGTCCTCTTTAGTTTCTCCGGAAGCCATCAAGAATGCCATACAGTTTCTGGAGGACCCCCTGCAGAGGGTGAGAGAAAGAGTGGTGTGTGTGTGTGTGTGTGTGTGTGTGTGTGTGTGTGTGTGTGTGTGTGTGTGTGTGTGTGTGTGTGTGTGTGTGTGTGTGTGTGTGTGTGTGTGTGTGTGTGTGTGTGTGTGTGTGTGTGTGTGTGTGTGTGTGTGTGTGTGTGTGTGTGTGTGTGTGTGTGTGTGTGTGTGTGTGTGTGTGTGTGTGTGTGTGTGTGTGTGTGTGTGTGTGTGTGTGTGTGTGTGTGTGTGTGTGTGTGTGTGAGATTCAATGTTTATTTGAAAGTCCCATTTGTGTATAATACAAGACTTTCGTTTAGAAGTGTGTGACCTTTATGTTTGTTTTTGTAGGAGCTAATCCAGAAGTGCCTCAAGTCTGATCCGAGTACGAGACCTACAGCCCGAGAGCTGCTGTTTAACCAAGCTCTGTTCGAAGTACCGCTGCTAAAGCTGCTGGCGGCTCATTGCATAGTCAGCCACCACCGTGAGTCTTTAACACACACACACATACAGAATACACAGAACAACAGATTGAGTCATTCTGATTTTATTAGCATGCTATGGTTAATAAGAAGACCATCCGTTGTATTTGCAATGGACAGGAGGGTTATGTGGAATGTAAAAGTAGTAGTCATAGTTTCCTCACAGCAACAAGCGGAAGTTTGGAAAAAGTGACTAACTGGGGAAGAAAGTGGAACACCCTGCAGGCTTAGGAGCCAGAAATGATTCAGGGTTGGTGAAGCCAACAAAACATCATTTATAAAAAATGTACTTTTGAAATAATAAAATAATAAAGTGTCGGAGAACATAGGGCTGTGCGATTATGGCAAAAAAAAATCATAATCGCGATTATTTTGGTCAATAATTGATATCACGATTATTAAAAACGATTATCCCTTTACTTTGAAAACATCCATTTATTGAAAAATAAAATGTGAACAGTATGTTTTTAACAGTTGATGACCCTGAACTTTAAGTATAATTGAACTGAAAAAACAATTTAAAAAAAAACAATTACATTTTTTTTAAAATAAAAATAATAATCGTTTTATTTCGATTACGTTGTTTTCCTAATCGTTGCAAGCCAAAATCGTAATCGAGATTAAAATGTGATGAATTGCACAGCCCTAAGAGAACATTGTTAGTCTGAGGAGTCTGTGCATCCACGTGGACAGAGCAATCAATGATGCAGATTTAAATATAGTTTTTTTTACTGGTGTTGTTCGATATTTACCTTGCACTGGTGAATACTGTCATTACATCTACAGCTTGACCTAGAACATCAATAAAACACAATATTCAAACTAAATCACAGTTGGAAACTATGCAATCCAACACGTATAAACACACAAATGTAACTCAAAGTGTGTTATCCCTTCACAGGACTTGCTACCTTTCACGTATCATCAGATCAAATACTACCTATGAAAGAAGTTTAGTTTTAAAGGGATGTATTTTAACAACCAGCATCACATCATTCATTCTTAAATGTTTATTATTGTCCAGACATGATTCCTGAAAATGCCCTGGAGGAGATGACCAAGAACCTGGATCCTAACCTGGTCATCGCCGAGAAGAAAGAAGGCATTCAGCTCAAGTAAGTGTCCACTATCGAGTGTCAACAGCATTCATGTCGTTTCTTCATTCTGAATATGTTTGGTACAGGAACATGTCTTTTAATTTAATAGGATAAAGACAAATAATAGGTTATTATATTAACAGTCATTGTTACTACTGGGTTTTTCTATACAAAGTAAATCCTGAAATTGTGAATATAACCTATATACATTTGAGGTGTAAAGACCTTTAACCGTTGTTTGTGTTTTCTGTAGGCTTTCCCATTTTCCTGCTTTGGAGCTTGATAAATTCCTGGAGGATGTGAGGTAAGAGGCAGCGGAGAGCAGCAACAGCGTGAACAAGCTTAGTTACTCTCAATGTATTTAGGCCCCAAAGAAAACCCCATCTGGCCACAGGGGGGCAGTATAGGACCATCTGACTAGTGTGCGTCTGCCATCATCTTTTAGTGATGTCTCGCCCATCTACTTTCGACCCATGGGACCTTATTTCAGAAAGATTATGTATTGAAGTCAATGGAGAGAGAAAACGTATCTTTCGATCCCGTTTGAATTGTGCCACAAATTACACATATGATGTTTGTCAATCTTAAAAAATACTTTCCATGTCAAAAAAATACGCAACTAGAAAGACTACAAATCCCAGAATCCCGGTCCCGCTTGCTGGCTCTTATGGAACCGACTAACTCCCCTTGTGTGTGTGCACAGCTCTCAACATTCCCAGACTTGTAGTGATTTTCACCTCGTTTAATACTTTTCGCCTCATTCTGAAAGAAAGCAGTGAAATGTGCCAACGTGACGGCCGTCTTGGTGTGTGGAGCGAGACGGGAGTTGTAGTTCATTGAGCGGTTTCACACAAAAATGTGTTATTTCACAGTTTTACGACACATTTTAATTTTTTTGACTTGCAAAATGATCTTTTAAATTGACAAACATCATATGTGTAATTCGTGGCACAATTCAAACGGGATCAAAAGATAATCTTTCTCTCGCCATTGACTTCAATACTTTTTCTGAAATAAGGTCCCATGGAGCTCCCCCGGAAAGGGAGGGACTTCGCCTCTCTATCTGAATCCAGCACCTTACTTAAACATTTGTCATGCAATTTTCAAACTTTTGGGTTTATTTAAATATAAAATACTCTTTCCTCATGATCTTTGGCCACTCTTCATTCCGTTCTGCAAGTCTCCATCTCTGCTTCATGTTTTTCCTGCTCACATATTTGTATTTGTACTAATGTTATAATATGTATCCTTCGTTGATATGTAATCATGGCCACAGGTAGACCAAGCTTTTAAAGAATCAAGAGGAAATCCTTAATTTTTCTAATTTGTTAGTTTGGTGGAACACATTTTTCACTTTAAAAATGTTGACTATAAGGAGAGGAAAACAAAGTCTATATATTAAAACATTTCTTAATTTCCATTATCGTTTCCATCTCTTCTTTCTCTCTCCTCTCTCATTCTCCCTTTCTCTGATGTTTTCTCCACCTGCCTTTGTTTCTTCCTCCCTTTCTCTCTGGATCAGAAACGGTATTTATCCGATGACGGCGTTTGGGGTGCCCTCTCCTCATCAGCCTCAACAGGAGACGGTTAAATCTCCCGTTGTCGTCCCCTTGGTCAAATCCCCCACCCCTGAACCGACAGAATTGGAGACACGGCGGGTACGTACAGGAGATTATATTGCATGTTACAAAAGTTAAAAAACACTCACAATGGCGAAATTCCTCAACAGACAATCCTGATTTCTGGTTGAGTCACTCAGTTATATCAAAACTCAAATGCAAGGGAGATCTTTGGTGATTCATTTCTAATTGATTTCTCTAATGCATTACTGATGAGCGGGAATACAAATGTGAAAAATACATTCCTCTCTATCTATATCAATATCTCGGTAAATCTTTATTGTTCATCTTATAGCAGAAAAAACTGACCTTTTTTTCACCAGTTTTTTAAGTTACAAAAACACAGAAGTGAATCAATTAGATGAGACTTAGAAAATGGATAACCAGAATTTGTGTTCTCTTTCACCTCAGGGCTTCAGTAGGATCAATACATAGGTATACTGTATTTCTTCTGGAGTAAACAACTGTTGTGAAACCTCAACATTAGTTTCCAACTGCTCATATGTATACTCCCTAACTTCTTCTGCAGGTCATTCAGATGCAGTGTAACGTTGAATCTGTCGAGGAGGGAGCAAGGTATCATGTAAGTCTCTGCAGTAGAATTTATAAGTTAATCTTTTATTTTTTCACTAATTAAACGTTTCAAAAATGTGTTTCCCCCTTTGAGTAACAACTTGATATCATTCCAGATCACTTTTTTCTACCATACAGAAGTAAATTGCAGGGTTCTTACGGTCATTCAAAACCTGGAAAAGTCATGGAAATTCAAAATGCTAATTCCAGGCCCTGGAAAAGTTATGGAAAACAATATTTTTCCCAAAGTTTTGGAAAAGTCATGGAAATGTAACTAAAGTTGCATCAAATATAATTTATATTTTATCTAATCACCGAAATAGTAATACTATAATGATAATAAATACTGTATTGTATAGTAATGAAATGTAAAATGTCATTTAACTGACGAGGTGTTTTGCTGGTGAGAGATTTGAGTTGCTTTAGTCTGTAGAAGCTAGTAAGCCTATTGGATTTGTTTTAGATAGGCACAACATGTTTCATATGCAGACATTATTTTCCTGTTCCATGTTAAAATAAACCATTTTCAGTGGTACCGCTGAGAAAGAGTAATTTTTTTGGTAATGGAAAATTAGGTAAAGATCATGGAGAGGTCAATGGTGAAAAAGTGTATGAACCCTGAAATGAATAATAATAATAATGTTATCTGTTGTCGTCTTTCTCTCTTTTTTAGCTAACATTGCTGCTGAAACTGGATGATAAACTGAATAGACATCTAAGCTGTGACATGTTATCTCGTAAGTCCACCTATCCTATAACACACTGACTCTTAATCATCTGTTGGTTTCAATATACAGTCACTCATTTATTTATAGCGCACCCACATCAAAAATGTCCACTTAGCTCTTTTAATGCTCACATTCAAGTTGTATTTCATCAGAACTACACTAAGGATGAATTGAGGTGCTCAATTGGGTGCTTAAAGGTAGGGTAGGTAAGAATGGAGAAACCAGCTCAAGTGCGCTAGAATTAGAAAATACACAACTGGAAAAAATCTGCCCCTTCCTTCAAACTTCCTTACAGAGCCCCTCCTCCAACACACACGAACGTGCACATGACCAATGAGGGCAAGATAAGTTTGTGCACAGATGGAAGGCTGACAGGCAGGTAGGCCATCCAATTACTTTAGCTGCTAAAATAACTGGTCGTGGTTTTTACAGCGCCACGGCTTCCACAGATGACATTTTTTTATGTATTTATTGTCAAAGCATTTCAGATATTCATTGCTATCGGAATGTTAAGAGCATTCCATGGAATATAACACAAAGTGTTTCTGAAGTGAATTACCTACCCCACCTTTAAGGGCAGGACATTTTTAATCAACAAGCTTTTGAAACGACCTTTGACATTTCCAACCAGTTAATATTACAATGGCTCCTGCAATTAGACGATCATTTGATATTGTTGGAAGGCGTGTCGGGCATGAGGGAGATTAGGGGGTAGCAAAGAGGATTAGGTGTGTGTGTGTGTGTGTGTGTGTGTGTGTGTGTGTGTGTGTGTGTGTGTGTGTGTGTGTGTGTGTGTGTGTGTGTGTGTGTGTGTGTGTGTGTGTGTGTGTGTGTGTGTGTGTGTGTGTGTGTGTGTGTGTGTGTGTGTGTGTGTGTGTGTGTGTGTGTGTGTGTGTGTGAGAAATAGCAACACAAGAATGGGTACAATATTTTCCTTATGGAGTTGGAGAGGGAAGGATTCTTGTTGGTGCGTGTGTATTTTTTGGACAAACACCTTCAAAGTAGGAAGGTTTTTATAAAGTGTGATAATTTTATTAAATCTGAACAGTTTATGTTTACAGCTTGGGTTAGGAGTTAATGCTATAATTATATTTGACTCTAGGGGATGATAAATGATTGAGTTATGTCCGTGTGAATGACTTCAAGTCTACTTCACTCAGATTTTACCACACACAGTTTTAATACACACTTCCTCTCCATATGTGTGCACTGAGGCATGTTGGGAAGTGAGTGAGATTCCAGAGAGAGCCTGAGACGCGGATGGCGTCACAATATACAGTATGCACGACTATTTTAGGCAGGGAGTCTAACTGTCGCTTGTGTGTCATGAAAACCTTGCACCTCTATTTTGGACAAATGTCTTATTTATTATAATAAAATTCTGGATAGTTTTTTCAGGGCAAAGTCGATTTTTGAATCCCAATAGCTGTTAAATCTGTTTAAACTTTTTTTTTTTTGTCCATGAACCTACCATTGTTGACCAAATATTGATTTCTAAAACGTCTCGCTTCCACTCTGTAACTGTGCATGCCACCTGGTATGATCTCTAGGGAACAGAAAGGCTCGGTTTACGGCTCACAGGATCGCGCCTCCCCCCCCCCCCCCCCCCTCTAGCTATCGGCAGCTTTTCCCAGTTACAAAAGAGTGTTAATGTAATGTCTTTACAATGACTATCCCTCCTTATGTAAACTGTGGATGGTGAAACAACCGGAATAAGTTTGGGAAACAAAACCCCTTATGTGCTCTGTTGGTGGCAGTTGATACGCTCTGAAGAAAATGGTTTCCTGGTTGTACTTTGGACAGTGGGGGGTTGATACGTTGTTTCTTAAAACTTGAACTATAACTTGTACTTTTCTTGGCAACACATTTTGAAGGTTTTACTGAGTTATCTAAATTAATTAATTTGAAATTCAGGCTTTCCTAAATCATTTAACTTTCATAAAGCTGACTAGAAACCCAGAAAAACACACAACTGTTGCAATGGTCAAACTAATGTTGGCAGTATGATCCAGTGTGCACACACACACACTCAGGTATGGCAGGCATGGATAATATTGCAGGCGTGCGGGGAATGCCCGGCCTGTGAGGGCTGCAGCTGACAGCTGTCACCTCCTCTGTCAAGATCAGCCCATCTCTTCCCAGGCTTTCATCTCCCTGTCTCTCACTCTCACACACTCACTCAAATGTATCTCCTTAACTTTCTCTCTCACACTCTTTCTCACTACATGTGTATTTGTTTGCACGCGCACACATTAATACCACTGGCACACAGTGGTATTGGTCTATTATGTTACTTCACATTATAGGCACACCCTGTTGTCTTAGTAAACAGTCCGTCCTGCTGATATCGGGTTATTCTTTAAAGCATTACTTATCGACACGTCAAAGTCCAAAGTATCACTCTGCAGGGTCACTAGCTATCTGAGCCACTTAGATTTCACCCGATAGGCCTTTTGCTTCACTCTCATACACTTGAATTGAACCATATTTACAACTGAAGCTTTATTTCTTCAAAACCAAACAGTAACGATGATTTTAAAGCAGACTACAAGATGGCAAAAAGCAAGGAATCCTCTCACTCGGCTATAATAGCAATATACATAGCCCTTTATCATTTATATGTGGGTGGGTGTTTTCTTTTCTTAGTGTTGGGTCGTCCGTCTTCCCCACTTGTTTGTCTTGTCCCTGCCACATTCCTGATTATAGTTATAAATTGAAAGTGAGTTTATTAAAAATCAGTAGACCATGACAACTCCTCTGATCACTGGGCACAGGAAAGGAATGTCTCAATTTGGGAGGTAACTAAAATACAATTAAAATACAGGTCAGAATGAATAGAAGGTCATACAAGTTAAGTTTCAGAAGAAAGTAAACGTTACATGTTACATTTTAATGTCAGGAATATTAGCTCAGGTTTAATCTGAATGTATTTTCCCAATGTTTTAGAAAACAGCATATGCTTTCATATTTTGTGCATTTATTTAAAGATAGCTTAAGTCAACATGAATTATAGTTTAACAAAGGGTAGTTAGTTCATATGGACGCTGAGGTGATCAGTGCATAATGTATTTAAAATTCCTGTCATACACATTTGATGAGCTACAGTTAAATGGGATTAACACAGCACTTATTTGGAAACTTCTGACACCTCTGAATATATTATGCCTTTTACATCTATGAGCTATATCAACTCCAAAATGTAGGAAAGGAGAAGGGGTGTATGCCAGTCCATGCAGTGGGTTAAGTCTTTATTAGCAAAGCTTAAGAGAAATATTAAAACATGTTTTAACAGATCTTACACTAATGAAGACGATGCTGGTTGAAACATGTCGGCTCTTTCATGTTCCTGCCAGATGAGTCCCATTCTAGACTCTCCTTTTATCTTTATTGGATATCTCTCAATTTCTGCTTTGCCAGATATACACAAAAATATAAAAATGGCTCCATCAAACAACACCGTGGCTTCAGAAAGAGCTGCGGCAGAGGCTGCTGTTTGATGGTGGGATGTGGATTTCAAAGCAGTATCTTGACCATATCTTCTGAATGTGGTATTTACCCTTAGTCTGCCTTTTTGAGTAGGAGTGTGTGTGTTACTATACTTGCATAATTCAAAGAGGTAAAGTGTGTGACAGGTAGAGATGAGGATGAAAAAGGGGATGTGACATGCCCATGGACTGCTGTTAACTGTGCTGCTGTGTGTTTCAGATGAAAATGTTCAGGAGATGGCAGAAGAGTTGGTGCAGCTGGGCTTAATCAGTGAGGTGGGTCTTTTGTGTGAGAGAGATTTGCAATCAATGTGTGAGTCTCTGTGTGTTTGCTGTTGAAGAGCTGCAGGCAAGCGTGTGTGGGTGAGCGTGCTATTTCTGTACCAAACTGAGAGAATTCTGTAGATTTTATAAGGCGATGTGACTCCTACGTACGGTGCCCTCTAACACAAACACCTTCTCCTCTTAATGTACTGCTACATACGTACTCCTGTGCACACTCACCTACGCACGTATATGTTATCACTTCATCACTCTGTCTGAGAGAGAATATGTAGGTATTTTGTCTTAATGACTCTCTCTTAACGGTTTTCTCCGATATTTTTATGTTATGCCTCATTTGTTCGACCAACTTGCATATTTGTAACTGTCTGTGTCTTTGCTGTTATGATTACCATAACTGTATTTTCTAACATATTGGTGTACGTGTTGTTTGTAATATCCTGGAGTGTTGAACATGTTTGTGTTCTCTTTACAGGTGGACCAAAACAAAATAGCCTCCCTACTAGAAGAATCCTTCAGCCAAGCTCTTCAATAGCAACGATTTCCTCCACGAAATACCTGTCCCCTCATTAGTACACTCTCTTAACCCTGTTACATCTTCTGTTTGGTTACTCAACATGGTGATTACATTAAGTGGGGTTTTTGTATTTTGTTCTACTAAGCCTTAGGTGAAAATGTGACCAAAAGGGTGGGTTCTCTTCCTCTGCATCAGGGAATCAAACCTCCCCAAAGCACAGAAAACCTTTAACATGCTGTCAAGCTAATTTCAGAGTCCAGTTTACTCCAAAGAAGCTCCCTGGACTGATATCATATTTGAGCTGTAAAAGTTAAGAACCATTTAAATCTATATGAGAGGATTTATTCTGAATGTGTTAGCTTTTACATTGGCTGTTAAATGTTAACCTCATGAATGCTGCAAAAGACACTTCATCACACCAGTGCTGACTAGATTACTTACAGCTTTAAAGTCAAAACCACTTTCTCCAAGCCGCAGATGTATTTTTATTGTGAGGTGTTTACATAACGAATTGCCTGTTTGTGTTAGGATGAGACGGGCTAAAACGCCATCAAGTCTAATTTAAATATTCACGAGTCACTCCACCTTTCACTACTGTTGTACTTATAAACTTTAATGATCTCTAACCTATAGCACCCCTAACAAGCCAAGCCGTTCTCCCCCCTCATTTCATGTGAATCCCCCTCTCATTTTGTTTTGCCTTATGATTTATGAACATTCCCGGCTCTTTGATTTTTGTGTTGTGGTTTTTTACCAACATGTCACCTATCAGGTTAAATATATATAAGAGTTTGAAAACTGGATGTGCAGAGATGCAACTTTTTCAGATAACTTATTAATTGACCTATACCCATGATAAATATTTGAGAAGCCTTTGATACAGAACATATTGTATGTGCACAGCTGGATATTACATTTTGGGTGGGCATCATGATGCCAGATGTCTCTGGATGATGGTTACTTTGAGGTACTGTGAACTCAGTGTTACTGAATTTTCCGTTTGTGTGTTTGTTTTTATATTTTGCTCGACTGTTTGCCTTATGCTGGGCCTACGCACATGCCTTAAAGTCCTCTTTTCTCTGTTTGTTTTTATTATTTTATTCATCATTTTACCATTTGCTGCTTGTTGGGTTCACACATGCTCCTCTGCCTGTAAAATTCATTCATGTGAGACTTGTGTACTGAACTCGGCTGCCATATGCTGTAAAAAAGAGGACCTAGCCTTTTCCTGATACATCTATGTGAGAGCGTCAAGATTTATTTATGTTACAGAAACTGTATAGCATGTCTTTTTCTTATTTCTTTTTGTTTACTGTGATTAACACAGAGACCACATTGATGAGAGTCTGAGCCAATATACACTTCTATTGCTTGATTTCATTTGATCACCATTTGGTTAAACTGGGACTTAGAGGGTTGATTTTCCTTCACAGAGTGCAGAGGCACCTACACTTGAATACAAAAGGTTACATCTTACATGTCATGTTGAGACTTGTATTGGGATCAGGGAGTTGCCTGTGGCCTTTTGTGACATTTTGGCTCAGAACTCTTTGTGGTCTACAGGTACTTTAGTGTCTCAAAGCCCATACAATGCAGGACCTTAAACGGCAGTAAGAATGCACATAAACCATTACTTTCTCAGTATGTATTAAAAAAACAGAAACGATACCATTAGATGCAAAAACGTACAATTGAGAATACATTTTACCAGTTGAAATGAATGCTTCTGTATTAGCTTTCAATCGGAGCTTAGTTCTGTTGCTGAGATGTATTGTTTAAGTAGTCACTTCACCAATTGGATCGTATTAATTCATTGATCTCCACTCAAATCTTTCTGTTTTAAAAAAATGTATTTGGGCAAAAATTGTTCTCTAATCTGCATTTTTACTAAACAAACGTGCATTGTTTACTTAAGTTGTTCCTCTATTTGAATGTGTATCTGTGAACCTCTAAGATTGTATATTCCAAAGATATGTTTTAAAGTCAGCCAGTAGAATGTAAATGCATCTCTTCTTTTACAGAGAAGTGATAAAAACCAACCAATGTGATCACCAGACCAGCTTTATAAATCTCTTCCTCCACCTCTCTCTCTCTCTTGCTGTCTTTCCCACCCAAATGAATGGTGGTGTTGAAACTGGTTATTAAATAATCGTACAGGGTGGGCAGCTTTAGCCTGTCACTCAAGGATGTGAGCATATTTGTATATCCTTCTATTTTGTATATGACATAAGCGTCAGTAAATGTGTTTGTGTCTTTTCTGAAATGTGTATCCTGACAATATCTGTTCTTACAAATAAATGTGTGAAATGCTCAACGTTGATGTTTTTAGATCCAAAAGACAGATTTACTGATTTCATTATCATGTTGCTGTTATCAGTGTTATGATTTTTCATCTAATAAGATTGCTTGCGACGATTTATAATGGTGGGATGTAATTATGTACTTTACTAGTATTCCTTACTCAATTGCACATTTGAGCTATTTAAGTGTTTTACTTTTTGCTAAATTATAATTCTACTCCACTACATCTCAAAGGCAAATATTGTAGTTTTTAATCCATTTCTCTGACAGCTTCAGTTTCTGTATTAGCTTTCAGTCAGAGCGTACTTCTGTTGCTGAGATATATATGTTTAAGTAGTCACTTCATCAATTGGATCATATCAATCCATTGGTCTGCGCTCAATGTTTCTGTTTTTGTATTTGGGCTAAAAATGTTCTCCAATCTGCTTTTTTTCAATTTATTTACAAATTACGGTTTTGCATCCACTTTTTTCTGAAAAAGCATATAACACCATATGTGTTGACGTTTGAATATACAAATATTTATTGTTGGGGGGAAATCTCCTTTTAAGCTAATTTAGCTTACTTATTAAAGTGTGCCTTTACAACTTTAGTTGCTCCTCCATTGTTTGTGAAAGGCCAGAATAAAGATGCTTGAGGTAAATGATATGCCTGTTGCGCCCCTCAGCATCCAGCCCGCAGCAGGTAATTCACAGGTGAGTCCTGACGTCATACAGGAAGTGAAAAGAGGCACCGTTGAGTTTCTGCTTCTGTGTTGTCGAGCAATTGTTTTTGCATGAATATAACGGTCATTACATTTTTCAAAGGGAAAGGCCTGACACAACGGAGAGATGTGCACTTTTGGTGAGTGTTTCCATCGTGATTCCTACTTAGAAATCTCGCTTTTAACGTCATTAAGCCTGTCTGTCCGTCGCTGTATTTTCCCTCCACGGTGCACTGACCGCAGGCCTGCAAGGAGGAGGATGGTTTCGATGTTCTAACTGCACATGTAACGTGTTGGTGCGCGTATAATAATAATTGCTTTGGTTTATACTTCGAGGAAATGAGCTGTCATCAATCAAAAAGAAAGAGGATAATAATTAAAACGTTTTTAAAATATCACGTAGGCCCATGCCCTGACTGCTTCTTCACATCTCTGTGACTCACAAGGAGTAGCTCACAGTCAGTGTGAGCCTTTCTATGCAAATGCATGTCCATCTCTGAGCAGGTGTACTTGTTTCAGGCAAAACGAACAACAGTTTAAGAATAAGGTCTTGAGTTGATGCAAGTGGTAAGTCTGTGATGTTTAATGTTTGAGAGCATAAAGCCGTTTCACAGGCAAATCATGTTGCTAGTAGTTCAGTTTTATGAAGTCCTTTTGATGATGTTGATATAAAAGCACTGTGCGTAAATGTGCAGTTCATTTATCTAGGCACATAAATATATGTATGATTTAAAAATAGAAAATGTGCATTGTCCTTTTTCATATTAAAGGCAACATGTATATTTTTGTTCAGGGTTTTATTAAAGATGAATTGTGTTTGAAATATATTATCATTAGACTTTCTAAGATATAAAATATTTAAAATCATTATCAGTCCTTCAATACCATAGTTTGTATATGTCTATACAGAGAATGAACTCAAACTCCTCCTCAGAGGGTTTTTTCAAACTGCATGCTAATATGAATCTATATCTCATAATAATTAGAGGTATTGTAATGCTTATATTTCTGTCAACCAGATATGGAGAAAGGGCCAAGGAGGCTGATGAAGAAGGGATTAACTCTCATTCTGGTCGGCCATATTAACTTCATTCTTGGAGCTATTGTCCATGGCAATGTCCTCCGCCACATTTCCAAACCAGACAACCACATCAGCACCGAGTACACTGTCGCCAACATCATCTCCGTCACCTCTGGCCTGCTGGTAAGTCCTCATTTAAGCCGCTCATCCTTTGTTTCAACGTCAAATCTGCAGCGTGCGCCAAGAGGCTTAAGGTTTGTAGAACCTTTAAAAAACAAAGCAATCCTGATCAGATGTTTTTTTACCATGAATTTGGTGAGTTATGAAAAACGGTTGAATTCATCCCAGTGTCTTCCTGTGCTCTCTGCATCAGAATAACACATGCACCTGCAGTAAACCTCAAAGTGATTTGCACTGTTAGCTCTTTACAGTTTTGGGTACTTTTCTCTGCAATCAAGATTGAACTTGCCTGTTTTTAAAGGAGCTGGTGTTTCAAACCAGTTACTCATTGCCCCAAGGCAGATTTCGTCAAAAAAAGGTATACGGTAAACTGTTAGATCTTTATGATTAGATAGATAATGTCCAATTTCTTTGAAATGTACTCAATATTATCATGTACTCATTGGGGTATTACATGTTTTACAGGTTGTACACACATGACAATAAAAACAAGTAACAAAATAATTTACCAGCACTGTTTCCCTCTGTAATCTCTAATTTACAGTCATTTGTAAGACTCATTTACTTCCATTTGTTTGAAGTCTTCTTAGCCTTGCTCCTAAATGAAGAATGCAGCCTCACATCTTCGGTGCCAGGATTATAATTTGTGGCACATAATTTAATAAACCCTACTCTAAGGCTGAAACAATCATTTTGTTATTTGAATCTTCCAGAGCATTGCCGCTGGGATTATTGCCATTGTGGTGTCAAGGAATCTTCATGTGTTAAAACTGGTAAGAATTTAATTAGTTTTCAACTGCTGATATTATCATTCATCCTGTGTTTGCTCAATAGTCACCGCCCGGTCTGTTTTCCTATGATTTTCTCTCCAGCAAATAGGGCTTCTAATTACCTCATTCCTGAACGCCCTGCTGTCGGCAGCATGCTGCACAGGCCTCCTATTGGCTATCAGCATCACTGTGGCCAGCAATGGTGCAGGTTTGATGAAGGGATGCAACGACACAGAGGTGCCCATCAACGCTCGGTCCCCTGTCAGTGCCCGGTGTCCGTTCGATACAACCAGAATCTATGTGAGTCTAAACTGACATTTCCACATCACTCTCCAGCTCTTTTTCTCTTTGTCTAACTGCTGCAACTTTTGAGGGGTAAAATTGAGACGAAACATCACAGAAGAAATGTCAACATCAGAATCAGAAAGGCTTTTATTATCCCTGGGGATAGTTGTATTTCATAAAAGTTTCTCCATTTTCGAATAACATTTATAAAAAGTATACTTATAAATCGAGATGTTTAACTGAAAATGTGCTCACAAATTATAAACGCAATAAATATATAAAATATATAATTTACATTTATATTCAGTAGTGTGTGTATATATATATATATATATATATATATATTTTATATATAGTGTATATTATAATTTAGATTGATACTAGTAATGTAAAGTGTAAATAAAGCCAAACTAATGCGAGTGTTGCACAGTTGAATAAATAATGCAGAGTTATTTCATACATTGTCCTCCACGTTCCGGTCTCTTCCGGTCTCTCAGGACACCACCCTGGCGATGTGGATCCCGTGTGCTTTCTTGGCGGCATTTGAAGCTGGCCTGTCTGTGTGGTGCTTCATCATTGGATTGGCCCTCAGAGGGCTGGTCCCTTGTGGGAAAAGCTACATCAAAGAGCAGGTGTGTGTGTCTTTGTGTGCGGGGTGTAACTCAGGTGTGTGTATGTCTGAATCTCTGTCTGACTCAGATGTGCACTCGGTCCATCTCAAACACGCACACAATTGATTCACATAAGTAAAAAGAACATGCAAGCCCACTGGCTCACGTTAACACAGACTTTACACAACCTTTATCCTTACTTTCTTTTCTTCCAGTCTGAGCAAGGAGCTCCCCACAGCCAACGCCTGATTGGAAAGCGCTTGAACCCTGATGCCTGACTTAACAAAAAGCAGGAAGGACCCCACTCCGTGTAAACAAGCACAGCCAAATCCCAAAAAGCCTTGCTGCACCTGTATTGAGATCAGAAAATGTTGCCCTACAGTCAGCTAGGTGAGTGTCACTGTCGAACAGAATAGGAATCAGATTTAAGAAACTGTTCTTTGCCCTGCAGTATCATACAACCCCATACCCCAACTCACGGATCGGTCACCAACTGTATTTGTTTTCAGTTATAAACCAAACTTATTTTATATGTTAAGCTGTGAGCGGAATGCAGTTCCTGATGGAACCCATAAATGGTACATCAACAAACCATTCAAAGTAAAACCTTGCACAATGTACATTTCATCAGCAGCCGGGTGCAGATCCTTTTGTGCAGATAATGGGATTAGGTTTGGTGTGTGGAAGCCTACATATATAAATGAAGTCTTATCCGTATCCAGCCATGACTGTTGAGTTGTAATGGTCCAAATAAGCGATGTCTTTCTATATGAAGAAACCTCGGTTTATGAAGAAAATACATTTTTATATCTAGCAAAAATATTTTAGATGAATTTAGGAATATTTTAGCTTTTTATTCATTCTAATTTTCATTCTTTTGCTTTTTTCAATGCTAATGTTTTTTTTATTTGACAATTTCTACACAATACACTCCATTGCATTAGAGATGCAGTCCACAAATCCTATTGCTCAATATTTTTCTTATAAACACGCTTAATTTCAACAAATAATGATGGTAAATTCTAGCTGTTGAATTGCTACATGATAATGTGAAATTATATTATCAAAATGTTGTGTTGTGTTTGCTATAGAAAATGATTATAATTTTATGCAGATATAGTTTTTGGCTTAAACTTAAATGTCATATGCTAAATTTCATATTTAAAAGTTGTTTCTTTAAGTAGATCATTTGAAATACAACTGCAGTTATTGACATGTTCATTTGAGTTTCCACTAAGGCTTGATGTTGCAGGCAAAGCATTGACTATAGTTGAACACACCACATTTCAGGTTTTTTTTACATTGTCATCACTTAAAAAAAAAAAAATTCTACTGGACACAGGTTTTTAGTTACCCTCGTCGCTTAAAGTTCAGATTGCTAAAATGCAGCGCCATGTGGAAATTAAAAGGGAAAAAAAACTGCATTGCTGCAAAGCTATGTGGATTGAGTGCATTAAGTGAATATACTACATTCACAAATGCACTAAATCCACATAGTTATAGTATACTGTGGTTAAATGCCAAGTGGGGTCATGTTAAGAGGTTAAACCAGTATGTGGGCCAGCAGCCTTAACTGGCACAGACCCCCCACAACTCAACGCCAAAGAAGATCAGATCAGTGGTGAAACGGTTAATCTAATGCCATGCTCAATTGTGTGGAAGGGAATCATGGCACGCAATACTAATCCTCAGGCTGTCGAGGATAAATATTGACATAGCACTGACTGACACAATGACAACAAATCTGTTTGGCCATTTCCTGTGAAGTTATTGATCTCCCATATATGAGGTTTGTGTGGAATGCTGTCCATTTATAAATGTACCACAATTAATAGTCGATTCCTTATAATTGACTCGTATAGCAAATCACTAATTCACATAATTTGTGTTTTTTTCTTTAAATGTATTTACTTGAAAACCTACATTTTATATAGTTTTAAAACACAGTGAGTTGATTTAATGTAATAAAGTACAATAACCAGACTAAATGAATAATAAAAACAATTAACAAACTTTAAATGTAGGCTCCTGTTACAACTTGAGCAGGACAGCCCATTAAGACAAAATCAGTTTCATGACTGATGTTTTTCCCTCTTTCAGCTGTAAACTAATGTGTGTGAAAGGTTATGAATCTGTTGCCTGATTGTTACGTTTGAACACATTTGGATGTACTGTTCATTTCATTGCTTGCTTTATGGTTTTTCTAGAATGTCATGTTTAATTTTTAATAAAGATGTTTTGTAAATGCTACCTTTTTAGATATTTGTGTGCTTTTACTTTTGCCTGTCCATCATATATCTCTGCAGCCTTTGAGTTATAGAGCACAAGCTGTGTGTTCTTCCTTTGGGCATTGAAATGTGAAAGTGCACCCGTAGAATTTTTAAATATCAAATAAAGGTTGATTGAATATCAACATAAATAAAATAAAAAAACTGCATGTCGCCCCCTTTTAAACAGAGAGAAATCAATGATCATTCTTTTTCAATAATTTGTTTTTAAACACTTTTCTGAAACCCTTGTATTTACCATGCTATAACAGAGCTGCAAATCCAGGACCCAAAAATTGGACACACAGTTTTCCTTCAACATTTTGTTTTCCACTTGTTAAGACATCTAATGATAATCAAAAGCATTTAACAGCATGTCTTATTTATGGTGCATCTGCCCTTTTTTATAATAAAATACACAGCTTCTCGCCAACAAAATGCTATTTACCATGTCCAGTCTATCGCTATTGTCAGTCAGCCATATTTATACAGTAAGCCTGCAGCATGCAACGTCCAGTAGGACCAATTTGTTCATGTCTCCCTGCGCGGGCACGATGAATCCGCGGCCACGATATGTCTGCTGCACGCTGCTGCAGGCAACCAGCTGCAAACAGCGGAGCAGTGGAGTACTGCAGAGAGAGGAGCAGCGCCGAACAGCTCGTTATTCTCCACACAAGGTAAAGCTTTTATAATTGTACCATTACACAGGAACTATATTTCACGTTTTGCTTAATTCCTGTCGGCAAGCCAGACATACTTCGACTATAATGCTCTTAAGGAATCATGTGCGCAGAGCAGCGCGCGGCGGTTGAAGACACTGCGGTGACAAACACACACTAACCTAAGATTGATAAGCCGTCACCGTGTGTGCCTCAACACAGCGAAGATGCCTGTATGACATTTTTAAAGGTCTGTGCTTTCTAGAACTAGCTATGCTCTCCCAAAAACACAGATACCGTTTAGGGCTGTGACCTGTAACGTTACCGCACCTTCCAGAGGTGTTTAGTGCAATTTAACATGATACATTTAACGCTAGCTAGCTATCAGTGCTTGGGTTTACGCAAGTTCGCTCGTTTAACGGTCGACTCAGAACAGTTTCTCGCAGTTATGAATTAAAACTCAATTAATGGATACGTTTATTTGCTGTTTAATTTCAAAGGCATACTTCCGAAGCTTATTATCTCAAAGTTTTCTGGGTAGTCAACCATAAAGACACCGGTTCTCAGAGTGTGAAACATCGCAGGGAAACGCTACTGTTGCCCGGCCAACCTCACACAAACATGAGTGTGTTATCCTCCGCAGGTGCAACGTTGACACTTTTCTTGCTTTGAACCTGTTTTCTGCACTGCATTCTGCAACATGAACTGCGTATGACCCCGCTGACTCAACACATAATAACAATTTAACATTGCAACAACACTGTTTAATTGTTTAATACGTTTTATTGCCTGCCTACTACCCTGTAGTGATCTTGTGTTTCTTATTCCTAATTTGTATTAAGGGTGTGGCTGATCAGAAACAATACCAGATACAGAACAACTTTACTCTAAGCCCACTCTGTTTGTTTGACCCTTTCTTCTTTGTATGTTTAAACCTGCAGGACCTGCTTGATGTATCCACTCCAGTGAATGTGAAAAATGAGATTTGGAGACTTCCAGGTAGTTGGATGAGATAATTTGGAGGATGATTACACGTTGTGGCCTCACCTTCAGATGTTCCTTTTGAAACGTCACTGGAAACAGAGTGAGGAGACACAAACAGAAGAAGAAAGAGACGCCCAGTAGCCCAGAGGAGACCACAGCAGACGGCTGATGGTGGATTTATTATTTAGGCGACATGCTTTCAGTTTAAGGATGGAACAGGGGATTACCAGGAGGACAGGCAAATCCATAACATGTCTTTTTTAAATGAGGAACAATTCAGATGGCGCATTTCGGGGATGTTAAATGAAAAGCAAATATTGCAATGAATGGTAAATTCAATGATTGACACAAAGATCCGCTCTAATCATGGCAAACAGATGAATTGGGACTCCATATACAGCGTGTACATGCCTTGAAGATTTCATGCTTACCTCCACCACTGACACTCAAAATGGATTCAATTGCTTCTAATGTTAAGAAGCTTTAAAAACAATTCTTCACGTCTTCTTGGCTATCTCAATGCTGTCTGGGTGATGATGAATTCATCAAACTAAGCCACTGTGGAGAAATGTCTAACGCTAAGATGCAATCACTTGTTGGAAGACGATGTACGAAAGACTGGTTTTCAAAGACTACAACAATGTACTGCAGACAAAGAGTCTGTTTTTCTGTCCTCCTCATCCCTATCCTCCTAATCCTCTTCTCCCTGGTTACACCCGCTGTGTCCATTCATCTGGAGTCCATGGAGAGCCACAGCGAGTTTAGCTGTGAGCCCATCAGACTGAGAATGTGCCAGGATCTGCCTTACAACACCACCTTCATGCCCAATCTACTGAACCACTACGACCAGCAAACGGCTGCACTGGCCATGGAGGTAGGTTGATTTACTCGTCATTCAGTGGGTGCGTGCTTTGTGTCCGGGTGCCTCTGCCCATGGGGAAATGCGATCATTGCGGCCGTGAATGAGAGAGAGAGATGAAATTCTTATTTGTGGTAAAAATGGTGCATTGTAAAACACTGTTCTGTATTGTGTAACATCATCAAGGAATCAAACGGTAAGTCCCCACCTACACAAAATGCACACGTCTTTGTCTTGGTGACAGGGTGCAGAAAATGTAAACAACTACAAAGCGACAGTCTGCAGTTTCACATTGTGGTGTCAGGCACCTGCTGAGGACAAAAGGACGTCACATACAGTGCAAAGAAACCGTGCAAGAGAAAAGGGGCACAGATATGCTTATATTTGTGAGGTCAAAATACATGACATACTTATTAACATACATTTGTTTGGCAATCCTCTGCTTAATCAAGGCAATATTGTAAGTTTACCCCTGTACTAATAATTATACTCAATTTAAAGATTTGCTTCAATCAACCAGAAAATCATCAATATCCTTTATCCTCAGGGTACACAGTGATGGTTTGCACAGAAACAATGGAGAGGCCTTGTTTGACACTGCGTGAAAAAACAGGTTCCTTGACCAATATAATCTGCAGGCTATCGTGGAACAAATTGGATACACAGAGCTGCACGTGGAATAAAGCGTCTTTCACACAGGCATGGAATATCAAAGAGTTAACAAGAGAAGGGAAGCATTGAGCAAAGGGGATAGTCGATCTGCGCTCCTCATATTACAGATCTATCCTCTCTACATGTTCCTGGTAAACTTAGGTGATGTGTCCTCACTCAGGCACTCATGACCTCACTTGAAAGTTAACAGTAGCTGACAGAAGGAAATATGAGCAGCAACAGTGGGAGACATTTGAACAGAAAGCCATTAGGTGATTTGGTGATTGATACTTCTAAAGAAATATTTTTCTGTTAGGGCATAATTAGTTTTAAGCAAAAAAGGGAAGAAGGTGCTATGTTACTCCGTGTCTGAGTGCAATACACCATCCATCTATATCATGTTACCTCTTTTTCCTTCTCCTTTGTTACACCCCGGGGAGGCAGTTGGAGCGCAGAGCAAGGTGTTGCTCAATAACTAAACCATACTTACATGTCTGCTGCAAGTATTTGTTCGTAACAAATGTTTATGCCACTGTATTTGGCATTGGACTGTAAAACTACGTAGTTATTTCCTAACGATAAAATAAAGATCATTTCTTCAAAAAAATAATAAGATCAAATCTATGTCGATAGGGCCCTGTCTCTTTTAGTGGGAGAGTCAGATTGAGTTGTTTTAATCTCTTGTTTATCAATTATTTGTGTAAGTCTCAGTCACTCACTACACATCCTCAGTGGCATCTTTCCACCCATGTTATGGCTGCCATGTAAAGACTGTGGTTTGTGCTTTGGAGAACAGGAAAGGATAGCAAATACAGTGAGTTGAATGAAATCTGCCTCCAGCTGTTGGCATATTAAATTACCCCCTGTTGAAAAGCAGATGAATTTGGACATGACTAATGTTGGCTGAGCTTGATGTGTGTTTAGACACAGGGCTTATTTTTATGTTTAGTTGATGTTTAGTTAATATTTTGTCATGTCAAAACCAGATAAATCGTCAGCCAAAAGATAAAGACAAAATACTCAATGCTGCTCTGTAAATCTTTAATCACAGAAGGGTTTTTATAATCTCTTCTCGTGTCAAAAAATGAGGTTCAGGCGACTCACAGGATCACTGCTGTCTGACGCTGCTTTTGTCCCTTTGAAAAATGGTAAGAATTGAAAAAAACGAAATGCACTGACAACTATGCATTTTCGTTTAAATTGATGATGACACGTCTTAAGTCGTGGGATTCAGTTGGTAGATTAGGGGCGTGCAAATGTTCAAATCGTGGCAATTCCTCAGTGTCATGTCAAAACACGCTGTGTCAGGGAAGCATCTGTTGTTGAACTTGATTTGACCCAAATGAAGGAGCCAAGTAACTGACACCGTCAGTCCCAGCAGTCATGGAAGAGACAGCTTTCTGAAGATGGTGGAGTAGCAACACGAGCCCGTTTAGTCTTCCTGCTCTGGTTGGCTTTGACCAGACATGGTAGTCCTGGTGGGATTCCTGGAGGAAATGTAATAATATCTCTCATTGGACAGGGGCTGAATAATACCTACGTGTGTGTGTGTTGACAGATCGGTACGTTAATGTGCAGGTATGAGATTGTCAAAATGTAACTGCGTGAAAACGTTTTAAAGCAAAGATACCACATTTAAAACAAATCTTTAATTACTTTAGCGAATAGACAACCGCTACAAAGTAATGATAGTTTTTTTAACTTTCAGATTAAGAGGAATTGTCATTTTGAAATGATAATCAATCAACAGGAAATGTGTTTTACAAATCGTATATATAACAGCCATGTCACATGTTTTTAAGAAACCCTAACTCAGCAGCTGAAATGATTGCACCTTTTATTGTTGAACTTTCACAAAACAGTAGCTGAGGTCCAGAGCAGCTGCACATCAGCACAGCTGGTCTAACATCTGGGTGTTCTTTATCAGCATATGAAAATCATTTTTTTGGTTTTCTGTGCTCTGATGTGTTGAACCGGATTAAGGTTTGGTGAAATACAAATTTAAATGTGAAAAGATTGTGTCTGGCCATTCATCATTAACCACTTTGGACTATGACAATAAACAACTGCTGCCAAATCAGCCTGGCGTATTTCAGATGCCTTAAGGAAACTGGATCCATTGTCAGCAGCTGTTGTAGTCTCTTTTTGGGGTCATGTATCGCTTGGAGAATTTTCTTCTCTGCCTCAGATGCAGAGTTTTCGTGTCTTGACCCTGGCAAATACTAGTAAGCTGTCTTGCTACTTTTATATTTGTTGTGAGAATCCTTCAAGTCATTGGCTGAGATATATCCAAGCCCTGGATTTAACATTTTCAAAAGGCACTCTATTTTGAATAGTGTGGAGATTTGCCCTCAGTGAGTCCCCAGTTTTGGCTGACATTTAAAATACTGCCTTTTCTCTTTTTTCCTTTTAGAAGTACCAAGCCAAAAATGGATTATCCCAGAATGTGTGTGCACGATTAACATACTAGACCTCATTTATTCAGTGTTTGAGTGACAGGCTCAAGCCACAGAGCAGTATATTTTTCCTATGTGTAATTGCTGAGCCTAGCTGAGGGTTAACTGTACTCTAGTACTTCATGTGTGTGTGAGAATATGAGTGACGGGGGAGGTTATTGGTGCCAGCTGTCATCTCTCACTAGTGCTAACTAGCTGCTAATCTCTCTCTTAGTCCCACAATGAAGTCATTGATTCCCACAGACCAACCGCCACCCCATCTGCCACAATAGTCAATTAAACCCGAGGGAAAAAGGGTGAGAGAGACTGAAACATAAGAGGGGAAAGTGGAAGAAAAGGGAGATGAAATTAGAATGGGAGATAATGTCTAGTGAAGTGATTTCTTCAGCAATATGTTTGTGTGTTCCTCCCCGCGTGCATGCTTCTTCGTCTTCATGTCACGTAGGAATATAGACTATACTTTCCATCTGCCACTGCATGTTATGGTTCCCAGAGGATGTGCTGCAGGTTGTGACATTATTTGAGCTGTGCATGTTAGACACAGAGATTTAGAGATTACATCATTGGCGTTTTGTGTCGGTGCTATGAGACAACAACTGATCACATTGCAAGAACCTTATGTTGAGGTCCTCTCAAAACTGAAGAATATATTCATTACATTACATTTTACATTACATTGCATTTAGCTGACGCTTTTATCCAAAGCGACTTACAATAAGTGCATTCGACCAGGAAGATACAACCTTTAAGAAAACAGAATCATATAAGTACATCAGGTTTCATAGAGCCAAACATTTCAAGTGCTACTCAACTGGCATTTAGAAAGCCAGCCCTTTATTAGTATATAAGTGCTTTGTTAGTAATTTTATCGCTCGAAGTGGAGTCTAAAGAGATGAGTTTTCAGTTTGCGTCGGAAGATGTGTAAGCTATCTGCTGTCCTGATTTCAATGGGGAGCTCATTCCACCATTTTGGAGCCAGGATAGCAAACCCACGTGTTTTTGCTGACGGGAACTTGGGTCCCCCTCGCAGTGCGGGTGCAGCGAGCTGTTGCAGAGCGGAGTGCACGTGCTGGGGTGTACGGTTTAACCATGTCCTGGATGTAGGAAGGGCCAGATCCATTCGCAGCATGGTACGCAAGTACCAGTGTCTTGAAGTGGATTCTAGCAGTTACTGGAAGCCAGTGAAGGGAGCGGAGGAGCGGTGTGGTGTGGGAGAATTTGGGAAGGTTGAAGACCAGACGAGCCGCTGCATTCTGGATGAGCTGCAGAGGTCGGATGGCACATGCAGGTAGACCAGCCAGGAGGGAGTTGCAGTAGTCTAGGCGTGAGATGACGAGAGCCTGGACCAGAATCTGCGCTGATGTCTGGGTCAGCTGGGGACGTATCCTCCTGATGTTGTAAAGCGTGTATCTGCAGCAGCGGGTTGTAGCAGCGATGTTTGCAGTGAAGGACAGTTTGTTATCTAGGACCACACCCAGATTCCTTGCAGTCTGAGTCGGGGAAACAACAGAGGTGCCGATGTTGATTGTTAGGTCAAGAGTGGGACAATCTTTTCCCGGAAGGAAGAGCAGTTCAGTCTTGTCAAGGTTGAGCTTGAGGTGATGAGCAGACATCCACCGAGAGATGTCTGCTAGGCAAGCAGAGATGCGTGCGACGACCTGGGTCTCTGAGCGGGGAAAGGACAGAATTAGTTGGGTGTCGTCAGCGTAGCAGTGGTATGAAAAACCATGCGGGCTAATGACAGACCCGAGTGAGTTTGTGTACAGGGAGAAGAGGAGGGGACCAAGAACCGAGCCCTGAGGGACCCCTGTAGTTAATTGACAAGGGTATTCACTACATATTCGACACGTTAGGCTAAGTCATCCGTTTTTATAGAACCATACTTAACATATAATATGTTAAAGGTTCACATTCATAAAAAAAATGGCAGCTTTTTTGAGCATAGCAGTACTGGTGCAGTTACAGACAAAGATAGCAGAAAAGAGGGGATGTATTTATGGGTGCAGTGTGCCAAAACTCAAGACAGTTATGAGATAGACAAAATGTTATCATGCCCATTATAGTCCCTTGTGAAATATTTAAATAAATAGGCCCGGATCGTGCAAGAGATGCGTGCCTGAGGCCTGAGGAACCCAGATGTCTGCTTGGCCGGGGACTTTCCCCTCGAGTTCATGGGACCATATGTGGCTTCTGCACTGGAGTTTCATTTAGATGGGATAGAAGGCATTCTCAACTTCATGCTTTATTCTAATAATCCTTCCTGACTGAAAGACGGTTCATTAATGGTTATTCAATCTCAACTCTGTGGCAATTATTGAGACTCTGGTTTGTAATGGTCAATAAAAACTCGTCAACAGAATGGTAGCTTAATCTGTGCTGACAATAGCTCATTGAGTTTGTCCGGGCAATTCCAGCACAATCTTTTGTCATTTGGCTCCTGTGAGTGAAGGAGATTACAGAGCCCCTGGTCTAACGGTCAGTCGGAGAAAGGCTCCTTTGGGCTACAATAGAAACACACTGTGTATAAAGCAAATAGACAGGAAGCCTAGTCCTGAATGAAGAAATCTAGATCTGTCTGTCAATATGTCTCCACGCCAACTACCAAGACCAGGATTACATTTTTCTAATCAATTTAAGCAAGGAATATGTACGTAGGTGCAAGCAATGGAATAACATGATTACTACGAACCCCATCTTTGCATGCAGATGATTTGAAATCACAATGACTTTCCTACTGAATCCCATGTTTTTAAAGCAATGCTGGGAGTGTATAATTGATATGAGGCCTGCGTTTTATTTATTTATTTAGCTAATGCAGCATTCACACTAAGCACAGTAAGAGAATAGGCTTTATAGATAACAGGTCGCTTGTCTTGGTGTATCCATGCATGTAATGTTTAGCTATGGAAACCATCTTACTTAGAGTCATTTATTATAGTATCCGTGTCTCTTTTTGAGTCAAACAGGAATCACCGCTTCATGTAATTAGGTTTCCTTTCATTCTACGGCACTGCTGTCACGCTGTCGGAGAATAATACATACATGGGCAAGAAGCAAGGCGTATCAAACGGAAGCTATATTCACTATTATTCTCTTAATCTCTTCCCTTTAGTAATGAAGCCAGGTTTGTTCTTTCATACGAAATCGACTTGCTGGCAGGGAGCTCAATACTTAAGTGTATTCAAACACAATCAGGCATTTCCCCTTCATTTAGCTGGGTTCTGGTTACATGCACACGTTGACGTTCACGTAGGATGCTCCGAAATGATTGAAGGCTGAAAGCAGAGATGATTAAAACTGAGATGGCGTCTAACGCTTCATGATTCACACTAATAGTTTAAAAGGTTTAAAAATGTCCTATTAAAATAAAGATTAGATTGCGTGTAATTTGACGCTTGTGGTTGACGCATTTGGGCCTCTGACAGCTGCCTCCTAAGGTAACATTTCTCATATTTGGTTAGAGCATTATTTATCCCTATGACTGCCGTCGTGTTGCCTGTGTGGTCCCTAAGTCACACTTAAGAAAACAATGGGATATGATGAACTGACAGGCAGCCAGTTGTATACTTAATCACTGTGGAAAGACTCTTAAGAGCTTTCCTAATCCCACAAGACCACCCTTGTTTCATAACTCCACCTATTCAAGAAAGGAGAACTGATTGAAATAGTTGTTACTGCAGTAATATATCATTTTTACTGCAGTAATGTATCGTTTTTACTGCAGTAATGTATCGTTTTTACTGCAGTAATGTGTTTGCTAATGGCATGAAAAACTCATTTTCTGTGCTTGTTTTTTTCTCTAATTAAAACATTTGAGATTCAATGATTTTCATCATACTGAGGGAAATAATTACTGTTTAATTGCTTGCATTTATGAGTTGGAGAAGTAGATAGATTCATCTCAGGGTGTCAGAAAAATAAGAGAAGAGTAGGTGACGATAAAGAAAATGGGGCAGTTGAGCAGAAACAGCATATCGGAGACTTAGGACTGGGAAATACTGACTGACAGGTTCTGTAAAGTCTTTAGACCTTACTGTCTCCGGTGTTTGTGTGTCTCTCAGTATGGGGTCCTGTCCTTCAAAATAAGACCTGCTCTGTTTGAGTAGGACCACCCCGGGGCCACCAGGTCGCCTCAGCAGAGAGAGCTGTTGTGTGCTTAATAGGGAGAGTTCGAAACTTGAGCATGGTCTGTTTTTTTGTTTTTCTTATTGTATGTGTAAAACTAAAGATTGAATAGGGTTTTTTAGAGCTGTGTTTTGCGAGTGTGTGTGATGGTTGTGTGTGTGTTTTCTGTGCATCTGAAGAGGCTGATTACCCTATTCAGACAGGTCCTCATTCAGTTTAATAGTTCCTGTTTATTTCATTTGAACCCTTCATTATCCTGCTCATTCCTACAGAGTCTATTGAAGCTGCCAGCCCAAATGAAGCAATCATTTATTTATGCACAGAACAAAGGCACTGCCTGGTGCTGTTTGTTGGCAGAACGTTCCCATCAGCATAGTGGCCACTACTACTTAGCCAGCCTCCCCATGCCACGTAAAGAGAGCTTTTAAGAAAGATTTGAGAGATTTTGCATTGCTCAAATTACTGCTCTGTGGCCCTCTGTAAATATAACTCCACAGGTCGCCATGAGTTACAATTAAACCCATCCTATACCCTTTCCTTCAATATCAGCTTGCTCTGTCGTCTTTTAAAACTGCAACTAACAACAATTGTTTATTTGTTCTACCAAACTATTTCCCCAGTTAAATAGCGAGTGGATTCTTTTACTTCCTTGTTGTGTTTGACTTCAGAAGTCCAAAACCAAAGCTATATCTGAACAACAACGATATTCGGAAGTAAAATGGCAGCAGATGCTGACATTTGAAAAGCTGACCTTAGCGTTTGACCTTTTTGGGTGATGAATATGTTAATGTTTTTGTACATTGGCTTTTTGCTTTTTCACTATATGATGAATTTAAATATGGACAGAAAAATATGTGTAACAATTATTAATTAATATTGTATGTAAATTGCAATGTCTGATCAACAAAATGTGACTCTACAGTAGAGTTCATCAAGTACGTTGAACAACATTAGCTTTCCATTATTATTACCTTTTCAACCCTCAGTAAAATGATATCCCTCCTTATTCATATTTATGTAGTTCATCTGTTGTGATCTCCTGACAGGCCTTTCAGAGGTTTCTGTGACATCTAACTTGATCAGTTTGTGCTGTGCCATCTTGCATCCCTTGCTGCGTGTGTGTGACATATTGTTCAAGCTAAACGTTTGTTCTATTGGTGTGGAGCCCTGCAGTGTTGACCTCTGATAAAACACATAAATATAGGTTATCCATGTCTTACGGTCTTAATCTTAACCCATGACCCGGCCTGGGAACTGTGTCTGTGTGCATGTAAGTCTGGTGAGAGATGTTTAACCCTCACTGTTAAGCACAACTTAATACTAACATACACACAAAAACACATACACACACACACACATCATTGATCCCCTTCTCACGCAAAGCCACTCAACACAAGGCGGCTCTAACATGTTCAGCATACTGCAGGTCCGGACCAGCGTCACCCTTAGAAGCTGTAGGGCTACTAATTGTGCACTTATTGAAATAAATGCAAGTCTCAACTTTCCAAAAATAGCTTGCATAAAAATGTGAATAGTTACATGTTTTTTTTAAGCAGCTCAAATCTGTGCAAAGACAGAGATTTGTATTTATTTGTTTGACTTCAGTATGATGTTGCCATCCTGCATGGTCAGCAAGGCTCCAGCTGTTTGTACATAGCTTTGATGAGTACTTGTAACCAGTCAGTGTTGCTCTAATCAATGTGCACTTTTGATTGTGCACATCCATTTCCTATGTAGTCCTCCCGACACTGGCCCAAACCCAGCATCCCACTCACTGTGGCTCACCCAATTCATCTAAGTCACCCTCCTCTCCCTCTCCAACTTCCAGAATCTGTTAGAGATGCAGATTATATCTCTACACTGTTCATGGAACATCTCTTGATCGTTGCTTTGTAAATAACATGGCTGAACCTTGTTATACCACTATTAGTATTGTGTTTTTGTGAATTTCAATTACAAAACCCATTGGACCAAAATGCATTGTGTAGGCAGCAAACAAAGTGTATATTACTGTAGGAGTTTGACAAAAATATTATAAGATATAGAATTACAAAGCCGTTTTGATATAAAATGGAGGGAGAATATTTACTAGTGAACGTGTTACTTCATCGTACAAAGGACTTTGCAAATGAAGGTGGTTTGCAAGCTAAAGACAAAAAGGTATTGATAAAGTTATATTTTGACTTTCAAATGTAATGTTCTTTACAAATCTATCAGTTTGCGAAATACGCCTCGATTCCTCAAAAGCTGGAAAAAGCTTGTTTTTCCCCTGAATAGAATGGAGCGTAGATTTAAGTGGTAAGCAGATGGATATGCACAGGCGTCTTGGATGGTGTGAGGACGTGTGCGGGTGCTATCTGATTCAGCTCCACTGACACTCTTGGCTCCCATCTATATACATCTCTATCATTTCATTCGACCCTCTCTCCTACGCCTCTCAGTTTCTTTTTCTCTCACTTTCACACTCTCTCTGTGTCGCTCATTGTGCGAGCTTGTTTGCTATACTTTTGGATGGTTTCACCCATTAAAGGAGTCCTACCACAATGTGTTTGTGGGTGCGTGTGAGTGTGTCTGTGCTTTGCCCTGTTATCCTCAATGAGACATGGTCCTGTGAGAGCCACCACATCACCTGTTGCCATGGTAGTTAAATAGGCAGAGAAGGAAGGGGAGGAATGGAGGGAGAGTGACAGACAGCAGGGGAGGAGAGGGAAATTGGATGATGAGTGCATGGTCTGGACAAAACCAAGGAGAGGAGTGGGAGGAGGGAAACGTAGAGGAAGTAAGAGACTCACACTAAGTCATTGTTTGGAGAAATTCATGTTGTGTGTTTCATCTTGGAAAATAAGACGAGGAATGGAAACTCTGCCAAATGCGTGATAATTAGGGTTACAGTAAAAGCCGTGTTTAATCAGGCATGGTCGAGAATATAATATGTCCACCCACACCAATGAGAAGAAGGCTTCATTGTTGTTATTACCGAGCGGTGACATACAGCAGCCATGAAAAGTCAACCTATAATTTGTGGTTTGTTCATTGTTGTCTGGAGAACGCAGACATGATGTAACCAGAGAAAGATATCATTTGAAGTTATTTCAAACTGTATCAAAGAAGATTGATAGTCCTCTTATTAATGACATTATCATTTCTGCACCTGATTGGATGAACACACTGCTCTTTCTTCTGGGGTATTCGAGCCTAGGGTTTACAGTTGTCTTTGTCCTCAATCTTTTAACGGGACATTGTGTTTATTTGAGATGTTTTCTAGTTAGGTTTGTCCTGCTCTACGCAGTCGACAAGTGACGACGCCAATGTTATTATCTTAATAAAAAAAGAAGCAGGTCATTTGACATTTTCCAAATTCAATTTTTTTGCCAAATCTATTCCCAAAAATCAGTGGATAGATTGAAGGAATTTGTAGATTATTAATTTAGAAAGTCATACCTTGTTTAATCTCAAATAAAACTAAGAATCAACCATGTTATCATCCACGTATGTTCTGATTGGGATGGTAAATGTCTTACTATGCATTTCATTGTATCAAAGGGCAAAACTTAGCTTATGAGATAAAGTATGGCTCTTTTAGCTCAGAAATACAGTATGGTTGTTTAAAAATAGTCCCCAAAGGAAAGACGATTATGCTACAGAGATAAAAGGTTCCAATTGATGCGAAGGCCATTTTTGTATGACATAAGAGATGAAAGCTAAAGCAACACGTCTCAAGACAGGATGGAAAGTTCAAGGAAGCAACTTATATAACAAATATAAATGCATGTTGTTTGTAAAGAAAGGGTAATCAAATACAAATATCGAGGAGCATGAGGAGATCAAATATAACCTAGGTGACTGAACTGAACCCAAGGGATGAGGACACTTAAGAAAAGGTGCAGGTGGGTTTAGGACATGAATAACATAACAAAGGAGACACAGAGCATTTTGTGTCGCTAAATAATTCCTCTCAAACCTGAAATGACAGGATAAAAACGTAGGGGAAGTCTATGAATGCTGATGATGGTAGAGAAAGTGGAGGAGGAGTAGGACAAGTGCATGTCAGCGTAATTGCCAGAGTAAATGGGAGGCAAGGAAAATAAGAGGTGAATACAGGAGAAAGAGGAGAGGAGGAGAGGAGGAGGGGAAGTGAACGTGAAGGGGAATGCCATTAACGGCTTTGTTCGCTCCTCCCCACCGAACGACGGATGGACACGAACAAATGAACAAATGAATGAAAGAGAGAGAGAGTGTGAGAGAAGGGTGCCCCTTTTTTGACTGTCCTTTCAGAGATTAGGGAGGAGAGCATCGCGGTCCGTTCAGTTCATCTATTCATGGCCAACGCCTGTCTCTCTCACGAGCCTCTGAGAGGATTGAAGAGGCAGGCACATAGCCAGAGAGTGTGTGTGTCTTCTGCTGTGAATCGTCTATGAAAACACTTCTGTGTGTATTACTGAGCGAGACAGTAGAACATGTTACTGGAGAATAAATCAAACCAGTAGATGTGCCGAAGAGAGGCAGCAGCAAGAAGACAGTGCTGCACTTATAATAAATACTATAGGAATAGGAGGTGGGCTGGTGCTGACGGAGCAATCATGTAATTGCTTTATGATTGTGAATTGAAACGATGCACTTTTCTGACGCTGTAGAGAGAAAGAATATAATTGTCTCGTAATGTTTGGATGCAGAATAGGAATGGAGTTGCACATAGTTTCTGCAGAAAGACACAGAGAAATATACGATTTAGTTGTAAGAGCTAGTAGAGGGCTATAGCAGGGATGTTATATCGTAGCTAATGGAGTCAGATCTGATGTGGTCTGACAGTATTTGTGCTGCAGGGCCCGACGGACTGATTTGGGAGTGAGTTACAGTGTGAGACACAGATTGCACGAGAGGAAGAAACAGAGCTAGAGAGCGAGAGGGTGATGTGTCCAGACGGAATAGGTTTAGCGGCAAAAAGACCGATTTTCTCATCATCTGTCAGAAAGATCTTCAAGAAATGTTCCATGGCATCTACCAGTGCATTACAATATCAACATTTTAGGTTCAATGGATTAAGGTTGCTGATTTGTTTCTTGAAAGACAAGATTCAGTGCATTTAAATGTTTCATACAAATGCACGCTATAAGGTTTTTACCAGTCTATATTATTTTAATACTTTTAGTTTGGGGCAGTTTAGATGATCAGATTTTGAGTGGTTTTAAGAATCCTCTAAGGCAGTGGTTCTCAACTGGTCAGGCCTCGGGACCCACTTTTTCCTTTGTCAATAGATCGCGACCCGAAATTTTGAATCACTCAAATCTGTTCAACAAAAAATCGTGCTGTAATATATATACGTCTTTCAGCATAATATTAATTAAAGTGAAGTACAGTGCATATATCCCTTATATCAGGGGTCCGCGGACCGGTACCGGGCCGCGGAGGTGTTACGGCCGGGCCGCGAAATAACTGTGAGTTTATCGTAATATTTGCAGAATTATAAATATATAAAAATATTTTATCAAATAAAATTCAATTAATTTTTTATTTAATTTTATACTAGTCATATTATTTCATCCAAAACATACAAAATAAATCAAAATTGGTTAGCATAAGTTCTCAGCCTCTCGTGCGCAGAGAAAGTCACAGGTGCACACAGGAGACAACCGTTTAATCGCAGACTGTTATGTTTGTGAGGGAATGGCAGTGCACACATTATTTGAGATATATTTCGAACTCGGACTTCATTTTAAGGACATTACGGCCAGGGGTGTAGAGCTATTTCTTTATTTTTAAAGCCTCCTTCACTTCATGAAATGGCTGCAGCATCAGGAGGCAGCCTCTGAGAAGTGCAGCACGAGCGCGTACACACCGCCTTCCCTGTGTTCCCCACTGCAGGCTGCTACTTTTCAACCACACACACCTCTACACACACACACACACACACACACCGAACGGCCCGATTATTCCCCCTATTACTCGTTGTATGAAGGAAATGTCCGGTCACAAAGAAGCATGATGTGTGTAAATATTCAAATCATTAAAAATTGACAACCGGTCCGCACATTTTTTTGAATGTATCTGCCGGTCCTTGGCACAATAAAGGTTGGGAACCCCTGCCTTATATCCCTTCACAGAACAAAATAATGCTTTTAAATAAGGTTTAATTAGATCATGGAATCAAAGCTGAACTGTATAACATAAAAAGTCACGCAGGAGATTTTTAGAAATACTAACATATAAACCATCCATTCTGGTACACTCTGAGAAGAAAATATATAGATGTATTACTACCCGACATATTAATAATATTTTATGCCATTGTTTTTGACTTTGTTCTGAAAGCTGAACTTGCTGCTCCACACAGAGAGAAGAGCAAAGAGGAGAGAGTCTGTGTGAATAACTTTAAATTGTGGGTAAGGGTAGATAGCTCCCATTGTTCTGTGACCTGTCAATCATCAAACCGGGGGTCCTATTTCATTATGTGTTGATTTTTATCTGAAGTTGTACCCATGGATGTATAAAGAATAGTTATACCGCAAAGTTATTCTCCGTGGAGACTTCCGACAACAATCTTGATTCTGATTGGCCAGAAGACTCGAAAAAATCTCAGCAAAGATTTTTTATTGAGAAGATGATTGATTGATTGATTGATGGGTTGAAAATGTTATTAACAGATTGCAGAATGGGTACAATACAGTACAGCTCAATACACACAATTGTTAAGGGGATGCAGACCAGAGTGACAGAAGTTTTCAAAGCCGTTTATGGTCTCCCGTACTTCCAGTCCAACGCACGTCTACTGCATGCACAGCGTTAGAAAATCGGTCTTCAAAATAAAAGTTTGACTTTTTTCCTAAAAAAAAAAAAAAAAGGAAACATTTTTTTCTTCACGGTCGCAACTCACCAGTTGAGAACCACTGCTCTAAGGAGGCCTCAACATTATAAACGCAACAACATACAGTAAGCTCTATTCAAATCACTGATAAGGAGACGTAAACATTATTATATGTGGAAACCCAGAACCTGATATGCGTAGATGATATTCTCACAGTTTTGAATACCAGAAGACTGAGCAGAACAGATTTTTGAAAGCAGGCATTGCTGCGAGTTCAGGAGCTGTTTCTTTGGAGGCTTAGACACAGCAGCCTGTCACCTTGATCTGACCACAACACAAAGCTGGTGACAGTTTCAGGAAGTATGTGTGTGTCCGTCTCAAGTTCTCACACTCTAAACACTTCTTCCAATCCATTTGACTCCCTAATCCACCGAGAAACCACCACTCTTTTCTCCATGCCACTCCAGCTTTTCTCCTTTTCTCCTCCATTATTCCCTCCCTTCCCTCCCTCCCTCCCTCCCTCCCTTCCTCCTCCTCCTCCTCCTCCACCTCATACATTTGGAAATGTCGCTGTATGAGTTTCAGCATAGTAACTGGATTTTCTAAGCCCAAAACCACAGACGCACGCACCGGCTAAACAACCCACTGGCTAAACGCACGGATCACAGAAACGTAATATGCTTCAAACAAGATGTACATTTGACTGTTTTGTAATGAAAGTTTTTATAAGCTTTTTTGAGGAGTGAGCGAAAGAAGGAAAGCAAACAAAAATAACTGGAGCAGGACAAACTATTATTTTGGCTTTGACATGAATGTATTTTGTTCTTTGGCCAATTTAGTTAAGATTCATGGCAGAACTGCCGACTGATTATTTAAGTCTTGAGTAGGAAAAAGCAGCCACAGCTGTTGCCGGTCAGTATCTCAACATTAAAGCTATTATTTACTGATCTGTGGCATTGTCACCATAACTAGCTTTTTAATCCCAAACACACCAATTTAAAAAGACACTTTATTCAACCGGAAGCAGCTGCAACATCTCTATACTTTGTAATGTGCTATGCGCTGCTTTTTTGCTGCTATTAATTTTACAGCAGTTTGTCAAAAGCATGATTGCTTGCATTAAGTGACTGTTAATCAGAGGACCCTTTCTTTCCCTCTCTCTTTCTTTCCGTTTTTCTTTGTTCGTATTTTACTTTGCATTTCTTTTTCTCCTCCCATTTCTTTTTCTCTCCCTCCCCTGGGTTTCTTTGGAGAGAGGGAGTAAAGAGAAAGAAACGTAATCCCTCTATTGAACAAGAGGTGGGCCAGTCAGGGGCTTTTTTTTTCATTTTCCTCTGTGTCAAAAAACCCACCCTGCTTCTTATTCCGAGTGCCCACAATAGCCTGTCCGAATCACAAACTCACATGCAGCACAAATACATCTTACATTCAATTTAGGATTTCATTTTAATCTTGGATTGTCTGTTGCCCGGCTGTCCTTTGTTCTATTCGTGACATACGTCTGTGGTTTGAGCAATCTGATATCGTATTAACACGTGTCCAACGGAAAGGATTGTAGCTGGAGAAACAACATGGTGTTTTATTTACTCTGTGCCCCCCTTTCTTTCTTTTAGATGTATTGGAAAATATGTCCTATTTTTTTATATTGCAAAGAAGAATAGCTGCAAATAATAGGCTTTTATTAAATATGGTGGATACTGGGAGTATGACTTGATATAATTGAAGACAACTCATCCCCCATTATACCCTTTGGGATGGCCTAATTCATGATGCATGTTTTCCTCCTCCTCCTCCTCCTCAGCAGCAGCAGCAGCAGCAGTGGAATCAATAGCACTCATGCTTCAATAAGGGCTCTAATGAAGGATGCATTTGTAAAGGATAAGATGTTTTCTGAAATGGTTCTCACAGTAGCCGAGTGGAACGATGTTTTGCTTGTGGTAAATTACATGTTTCCCAGGAAATTAATCTGCTCAGTTAAAATGTATGGTTTAAACATGCCTCATTCAAATATTGCAGCTATCTCATTAGTCACTTGTATTTCAGTAAAACACACAACAAACAAACACAGAGGTTCCATTTGGCCAAACATCAAAGCTATGTGCTGGTTTACTGCGGCTCCACCGTGTAGGTGTACTGTGGATCTGGTTGGTTTTATATTAGTTGAGATCAAATTGTGCCTACCAGAAACATATGTTGTGTTTACCTTTTGTCTGGAATGACTGGAAGCAACTTGTCTACTCTTATGTGGATTCAGTCCACTCCACATTGAAGGAAGGAAACAAAGACAAACCGAGAGAGAGATCTATTGCAGGAAGAGGATTCTCCCTATCCAGTGTTTCCGCCAGACCAGGGCCGAGAGGGCGTCCACCCCGAGAGCGGGGGGTGTGACGTCACGTCGTGTCACGTGACTCTAATTTTGAATTGAGCTGTCCCTTTATAGATGCTATCTCTTTACGTATTAGTGATGGGAATTCCGGCTCTTCTTAGTGAGCCGGATCATTTGGCTCGGCTCACTAAGAAGAGCCGGCTCCTAAACGGCTCTTCATGTTACCACAGTTCACCACGGAGCCTCAGTTTCGCCGCTGCGAGACTCCGGCGCTCGCAGTTCACGCGCGTGCTCCACTAGCACCCCCCGTCAAGGCTCGCCGGCAGTACACTTTCCGTCTCAGGAACACGCCCCCCTGGCGGAAACGCTGTCCCTATCCCTTTTTCATCTTCCCATCCTTTAGGAACAGTCTGCAACCTCAGGGCTGTACTGCTTTCCCTTCTCTTCCATCACAACTGACCACAAAATGCCTGACAATTCACTCTCGTCTTAGTCCATGGAAATCTGATTACCTCCCCCTCCTCTGCTGTTGGGTGGCACAGTTAGGCCACTTAATATCAATATTCTCTTTGTGGTGGGAGATGGGGTGCAATTACCCTGACCGTAAGAATAATTGCACACAGATATCTGCACACATGCATTGACTTGCGCACAAGCTTTACACACTCACACACCGGAAAACATGATAACTAGGACATGCAGAGAATTCAAGAACATTGACACACACACATGCACAAGCGTGTAACACCACACGCACATGAGAAATAGGCAGAATGGGGACACACAAAGTGGGACTCACACATATCCGCTGTAGTATGAGGAGACGTAAAGAAAGGCTTCATTCTGCTGTGCAGTGGGACACACTCATGCAGAAAGCAACTAGCACTCAGTTAAGTGTAGCCTCAGGCTCAGAGCAGAAGTATGAGTGAGAGAGGCGGACAGTTCCCCACAGTGATGATGCCCATATTGTTTTTGGAGAGGACAATTGAAGACCTTGACTTCCTAATTGATGTTAAAAACTCTTTGCAGCGGACACATAACATATTTCATAATGGAGCGGTCCCTCTTTGTTTTGTACGTATGCTCAAAACGATCAAGTATAAGAGTCTTGCACACATAGATACAGTATACTGAGACACACATGAAGAATAAGAGTTTTAGGAAGCAGCACCGCTCTCCCACTATTATTTACTGTCATTTAAGACTGTGCACGTGAGTCAGTGAGTGTTTCCACGTGCACTAATATCCTGCATGTGATTGTATGTATGGAATATTCCTGTTACTTGTTGTACTGTCTGTGGGATGAATAAACGTATTCTGATTCTGAAAAATATCATATCCTGGTTACAAAAACCAGGTATGCTTCCTAGAATGCTCGGATAGATACTGTACATACTTTGGCATGTCATTGTGGGGGAAACTTCTGAAGCAATTGGAGTCAGGACTCAGAGAGACACGAGGAGAGCTGGAGCTTTGATGGCAAACACTGACGGTTTATTTGGAGTTAGAGAATTCACAAGACAGGGGGTGTGTCACGAGTTGACACAGCGGCTGCCAAACCAATTCTGAAGAACCCTTTCTGTAGCTCGAGGTTTTAACTAGTTCGGAGTGTAATAATAATCAACATTATTCATCAGCGAGACTAAACAAAGATGGACCCTGAATCTAACTAGAGCTCTCGTCCATAGAAAAGAATGTGCGCCAGACAACCTTCGTCCCTGAACAGTAAACTACCTCATGGCGGCTTGTGCTCTGTGGCAACAACAATGAGCCCAAGCTGCTCCCCCTTAAGAGAGATAGCAGCTATACCCAAGGCCGTAGACCTATGCCATGGGAAAGGAGACAGTGAGAGGAGAAAATGATGAACTGTGTCGAAGGTTGAATACCTAAGCAAATGATTCCCTAACACTAATGATGTTATCCAGGTTTCTGAATATTCTTTGTTGACTGAGCGGCATGAGATGAGAACCAGACAGAAGCCTGGACACTGATATAGCAATGTTTGAAGCCATATGAATAAACTGGTTTCCATTTAAACACCATATCCCAAAATAGGTCAAAACCAGGATAATTCTCAAAACGTAATCCTAATGAGCGTGCTCTGTCAACAGTACATATTTAACAGAGAACACAATGATGTATTTATTTATGTATGAATGTACTGAATGTGTAATATAACATTGTAGTTCAAATGACGGACCTGGATGAGGTTTAGATGACAAAACTAATGTCATGTGCTTCCCGCCCCTACATAGTAAGGCTTCCGTGTTCACACAGTAGGAGAAACACATGAGTAATAAATTCATCAATTATTGAATAGAGCAGAAAGTGTGTGTTCATGCTTTCCTGTGTTTCTGTGCAGAACTCAAAACTATGTCACACAGCTCACGCACCGCTGCACCCATTTACTGGTGGACCATCTCTCCAATGCGCAGATCTAGAACACAGCGATTGAAAACGATCAAAACACACTCAAGAATGCCAGGCTCTACACAGAAACATGCTTAAAACACACACACATTCACTGATGCATGGGTATTTGCACAAATGCACTCATACAGTAGCTTGTGTGGCAAGCAATCAATGTAAGTGCAGTGTTTTGTGTCCCATGTACACATATTGTATATACACACACACAGAAACACACATTGCTCATTGTTCCAGATCTATTCATTGCTCACGGTCATGGTTCTGCTCTGATTTCTCTTGTAGAAGCTGCATTGATAAACTCCGCTTCAGTGCAGCTCCATGATGTGAACTGTTCAATAGCTGAATAGATGCAGGTCACTTTGCACACATTACCCCAACAGTGCAGGGTGCATAATGTCGCTGTCAGTCTCTGATTTATGAGCACATCAGGAAATGCTGAATATATTGGGTTTGTATGAAAGATCAAATGTTTGTTCGATATGTGAATCTGAGCAGTTCAGTAAGACTTAATGGAATAAATGTCCTTTTAAATAAGTTCAAAGCAGTTCGCATCTACAAATTCTGTCTCTCGGTAATTGGTGTCCTCATTTAAACATAGAGAGCTACTCACACGGTTCTCAATCTGTGAACACATTCACAAATGGCGGTACATTTTTTAAAGTGCGGTACTTTGCATTTTCAATTTAAAGTCCTAATTTAATTTCTATGGAACGGCAGTTTTTTGGTATCAAACTGATGAATAATTCACCTCTCAGCATGAAGAGAAGAAGCCACCAGCTAAACTTCATCAACAGAAAATAGGTGTTACAATACTAGCCTCACTTTGGCAATAGATCCATTGCCTTTGTGTTTGCATGTAGAACAAAGTACGCTCACACTGAATCCAGCAGTATGTCAGCAGTAGTTGTAAAGGGGAAACCCTAATTGTGCTTTTTGTCCTCCTCACAATTTGTCAATTATTCTGGTGGGTTTGAGTCGTCAGCCTGAAGGTCAGCGAGCCACCACAGAGACCAGGATCTATAATCTGCTGTTTGTTTGTTCAGTGTATTGACTGTGGCTCAACCTTCACAGGTCTGTCTTTGCTGTCCCCTACTTCAAAGGGATGTTTGCTAATATGATAGCTGGCTGCTATACATATTTCATAAGCCTCTTAATATTGATGGTATACTGATTCGTATAAGTTGCAGCAGTGGAGTTAGAACACATTTACCCGCCTTCTGGCACTCCCTCCATCCTCTTTGATGGCTATTTCAGGTTACATATGAGCCTTCTCATATTAGCCACTGATAGCGCTTTAACCTTCATTCCCCCACGCAGGACAGATTTAATAACAACCCTGTCAGGCCGATTCCTGCTGATGTCAGCATAAAACATTGGATTGACAGAGACGAAAAAAAACAAAATGTCTCTGTCTCTTCCACAGCCGTTCCATCCCATGGTGAACCTGGTGTGTAGTGCTGACCTGCGGATGTTCCTGTGCGCGCTGTACGCTCCGGTGTGCACCGTGTACGGCCAGGTGTCCATGCCATGTCGATCCCTCTGCCAGCGCGCCAAGGATGAGTGCCACAAACTCATGGAGGTATTCGGAGTGGCCTGGCCAGATGACATGGAGTGTAACAGGTGTGTATTACATTTTCAAATAACTCACCACATGAAAACATAAACAGTGTCATCACAAACAAGGTGTTGAAGCATCTGAATTAATGGTTGCCGTGGTATACCAGTTTGAAGGTATACCATTGTATCAAAATGTAAGGTGATCATACCATGTACATGTGCTTATCTACAGAATAGAAATGTGACATGAGTGAGTGTGAGAGTTAAAGGTGCAGGCAGGAGCTGGCTGGCTGTGCTGTCACACACCTACAGTGTATGGACATTGTTAGTGAAAGGACAGCATGTAAAAGTCCACAGATGGTTATTATTTGTATGTACTAGTTAATTTAACATGTTTAAGGGCTGGTGACATGTAAACCTGTATGTGTTAGCTGTATGCCATGTCACAGTTACCTGTTATTATTTATCAAATCTGTTCCCATTCCTTTTTAATGGTCATTTTAGCTGAAGATAACTTTACTACATGTTCTGAGAATGTGTATGTGCAGTAAAAACATATTTACAACCCTGTTGATAATACAGCTTGTAATATTAGTGTGTTTGTTGTATTTGAACTGCACAGGTCATTTTTCACACTGGATAAAGTCGTTTCTTCTACTGTGGGTTTGTATTTAGTCACACTGAGAGGTTTTATAGTTTCATAATTCGACCAAATTGTTATTTTCCAGGTTCCCAGATTGTGACGAGCCCTATCCCCGTGTAGAGGACCTGCAGACAGACTCTGACCCCACAGACGAGTCGTCCCTGACGGTGTCCAGAGAGTACGGCTTCTGGTGCCCGCGGGAGCTCAAGATGGAACCGGACCTCGGTTACACCTTCATGGGCAAGAAGGATTGCTCTGGCCCGTGCCCCTCGATGTTCTTCAACCAGAAAGAGCTGAACTTCATGCGCTACTTCATAGGAGTCGTGTCTGTTGTCTGTCTCGCCGCAACGCTCTTCACCTTCCTGACGTTTCTCATCGATGTTACCAGGTGTGAATGGCTGATTATTGTATGATGAACTGAAATATCACTTAGAGAAACATTTGTTTACTGTTATTCTGTTCTTCTTTTCTTCCTATTTGTTTTTACCTCATTAGGTTTCGGTACCCTGAGCGGCCAATCATCTTCTACGCTGTGTGTTATGTCATGGTGTCCCTGGTCTTCTTTCTGGGCTTCCTGTTGGAGGACAGAGTATCGTGCAACGCAGCCAGCCCGTCCCAGTTCAAAGCTTCAACCATTACCCAGGGCTCGCACAACAAGGTGGGAGTTTTACTTCATTTCCATCCTGATCACCACAATAACATCACACAGCAAAAAGCCTGTTGAGTGATAGTACTGATCATTTATTTACATTTTAAGCCATCCGCAATGTTGAATAAAACCAATTAGAATTTAGTTTTTACCATGAGGCAGCTCAAAATGTATATCTCTTAAACCCCAGTAACAAGCCTTTTAGATGATTAATTTCAGAGTTAAACATTACATTCTTTAGCTAATGATTGGCTGTCTCTCCCACATTATTGATCAAAGGTTATATCTCCATGTCTCAGGTCTGCACCCTGTTCTTCATGGTCCTATATTTCTTCACCATGGCGGGCAGCGTGTGGTGGGTCATACTGACCATCACTTGGTTCCTGGCTGCTGTGCCTAAATGGGGCAGCGAGGCCATTGAGAAGAAAGCCCTCATCTTCCATGCTGTGGCCTGGGGCCTCCCAGGGGCCCTGACCGTCACCCTGCTGGCCCTGAACAAAATTGAAGGAGATGGGATCAGTGGAGTGTGTTTCATAGGGCTGTACGACATGGACGCCCTGAGGTGGTTTGTTCTGGCTCCGCTCTGCCTCAATGTGGCGGTGAGTACAGTCAGAAGATAGATGAGTGGGTGGGTGGGTGGATGAAAGAGCTGATGAGGAGGTTGGATGGATGGGTTAACAGATGAGTGGGTGGGTGGATGAAATGAAACAAGAGTGTATTGTTGGCTGGAGTTATGAAGAGACGGAGAGATTAGTTAATGGCCGTTTGGATGGTTGACAGTCATCCATGCGTTTAAACAAATAATGAACTGTAATCTTTCTGAGTCTTAACTTCTCATCCATCTTTCTGTCTTCAGGTGGGAGTCTCTCTCCTGTTGGTGGGCATTGTGGCTCTGAACCGGGTGCGTATGGAGATCCCTCTGGAGAAGGAGAACCAGACCAAACTGGTCAAGTTCATGATCCGAATGGGAGTGTTCTCTGTGCTCTACCTGGTCCCCTTGTTGACTGTGATTGGCTGCTACCTGTACGAACATACCTACCGGAGCACTTGGGAGAAAACATGGATGGAGGAAAACTGCAAGAGCTATCACATCCCCTGCCCATACAAGGTAGAGAGAGAGAGAGAGAGAGAGAGAGAGAGAGAGAGAGAGAGAGAGAGAGAGAGAGAGGAGAGAGAGAGAGAGAGAGAGAGAGAGAGAGAGAGAGAGAGAGAGAGAGAGAGAGAGAGAGAGAGAGAGAGAGAGAGAGAGAGAGAGAGAGAGAGAGAGAGAGAGAGGGGAGAGAGTGTTTGTGTGGTGATGCTTCTCATTCTGCGTCTCTTTATCTCACACACAATCACACATATGGAATTGAAATCAACAAATGTATGGTTCTCCAGTTAAATAAGCTATGGATTGGATACACTGACACATATACAAGAATGGACCTATGACCTTTTTTAAAAGGGTAATCTTTTTTTATTTCCTTCTTTTTTTTAACCATTTAATTGAATTCAAGTCAAATCTGAGATCTGGAAACAAACAAAAAGCACTTTATTGGGTTCTAAAACTGGAAAACACATCTAATATAGATCTGTGTGTGTGTGTGTGTGTGTGTGTGTGTGTGTGTGTGTGTGTGTGTGTGTGTGTGTGTGTGTGTGTGTGTGTGTGTGTGTGTGTGTGTGTGTGTGTGTGTGTGTGTGTGTGTGTGTGTGTGTGTGTGTGTGTGTGTGTGTGTGTGTGTGTGTGTGTTGGTGAGAGATACCTGGCAGTGTACCATGTGTGTGTCTGAGGAGGGAGCAGAGCGCAGTATGCATCATTAGCTCGGCTAATACAGCTCTCAGGACAGATTCCACACAAAACGACCATCTCTGTTTCTCTGCCTCTTTGTCTCTCACTCCTACTGGTAGGTCTCACACACTTACCCCTTTCTCTGAGCCTGTCTCCCCCTCCACTCTCTCTGTCTCGCTCTCTGTGTCTGTGTGTCTCTCTCAGGGCCTGCTCAGTCATGCTCTGCTGCCTGTACTCTATAACGTCTTTGTAGCAATTGTAAAGAGTAGTGGGAGTGTGGTCTTTTATGCAGTCTGGTGCTATATTAATAACTGAATAAATGTGCACAATGCAGACACACTCCCCACACATTCATCTTAACATATCAAAGCTAACTTCAAGGTTTTTTTTTATGTTTCTATCATTCAGCCGAGTGCCGTAACAGTGGTTTCATAATAGAGACGTGTCAGCTAATTTGTGACTGACAGAGTTTATGAGAGGGGGTGGAGGCAGGTGCAAGTGCTTATGTTACTTGTTAGTGTATGTGTGCATGAATGTGTCCAGAGCTGTGTGTGTGAGCGCTCACGAAGGGAGATCCTCTATACGCCCTATTGTGGCTCAGGAATTTCAATATTGCTTTGCGTTATTTGAGCTTTACCCTGGGGGCTTTGCATGCAAATGTGTGTATGTGTAAAGGGTCAAATTGCATGTTTCTGGATAATTGAAGATTTTGGGCTCATTGTTCAAGTTCAAGTGACTTCATTTTTGTCTGTGTGTGTCATTTAAACCCGAGACATTTAGTCTGAGAAGGGCGAGACAGACTGAAGCTAATTATTACAGAGCAATTCTTCTGGCCCCTGGTTCTGAAAAGCAAAAAACTACTTTTCTTTGTCAAAAGGCCTCCTCTACTAAGAGTTATCTTTAGGAGATGTTTTGAGTGTAAAAGTACTGCAGCATGTCTGCAACTCTTATAGTTCAGCTCCTTTTTAAACATTAAAATATACTGTACATTACTCTACTACCTCAAGTTTAAACTGAATTGTAAAAAAGAAAGATTTGAGATGTTCTGCTACGGCAACATCTGATATCTCTATCATGTTACTGTTATGTGCTTTATGTTAACCAGAGCCAAAACGAGAGGCAAGTTCTTACCTCTCAGTCGATACGGCTGCTGCTCTCCTGCCCTCTGGTGGGAGATAGAGGGTCCTGCAGTTCAGCTGCTGAACAGCTGGGTTATTCTAGGATTACCTCCCCTCTTCCATCATTCATGACCAGGCTTAAATCACTGCTTTATACTTTCTGTTAATGTGCAACTATTCTCAGTGGCCTCCTAAGCATTTCATATATCTTCATTATATTATAGGAAAACTGTCCTTCACATCAAAACTAAAATGCAATAATACAAATATTCCCTCTTCCTCTTTTACAGGCTGTATTTATAACTCTCTGGATCCTCTTTATTGGATAAATGTGGCGTTAATACTGAATATTTCTGCTCTGTTCAGGTGGAGAAAGCCAAACGGCCAGCCATGGTTTTGTTCCTGATTAAATATCTGATGATGTTGGTCGTTGGGATCCCCTCTGCTTTCTGGGTGGGAAGCAAGAAAACCTGTTTTGAATGGGCCAACTTTCTGCACGGACGCCGGCGCAAAGAGTAAGAAGAGAGATCCTGTGATTGTCTTTGTTTTATACGTCTGCATGAATTCAATCTTATTCTGATTAGGGTAGTTTCTTTCTAAGGATACAAAGAGTGCGTGCTCTGTATATGGACTGCTGAATATGCTTTCGGAAACAAAAAAAAGCTCTTCCATTTTATTGTCTTTGTGTCTTTGATAACCATCAGTTGTAACAACCAGCAGTAACACCCTTTCACATGCCCCACATTTCATATATATTTGTAAACCTCTCCCTCTCCTCTCCCTGCAGCAGTGGGGTGAACGAGTCCCGTCAGGTTCTGCAGGAGCAGCCAGACTTTGCCCAGTCTCTGCTGCGAGAACCACACCCCCCCGTCGTGAGGAAGTCCAGGGGGACCTCCACTCAGGTAGGACTGTCCGGACTCAGACCCTATCATCCACCTCACACAGCTTCTACACTGTGTATCTTTAGGAAAAAGCATTTAAAATGTTTGCTCCGTTTATAGAAAAAAACTGCTACATATCATATCAAGCGCTTCCTAAACTCACAGTCCGACACCCGCCAGCGTTAGAGATGGCGAGTCGTTCCCGCAGCTTGGAAAAAAACAAGTCATAGTATAGCACGTGAACAGAATCATGAAAGAAGGTCATACGATATGTAAAAGAAGAAGACATACTTTATTAATCCCTCACAGGGAAATGTCTTTCTCCACTCTGTGTTGTTTACACACATTACACACACAGGGGGATACACAGCATATATTGTTGGTAGAAGTACAGTTCATAACTTGCATTGGAACTAGTTATAGTATTTTCATCTAAAAGATGGGATGAGGAAAAGCAGAATGTTAAAAACAGTATGTTTCCTAACTTGAACATACTCTGAGTTTAATGCTCGTAGTTTTTACATCTATCTGACCTTCCCTCCTCCTGCAGGGCACATCTACCCACGCCTCCTCCACCCACTTGGCTGTCCTAGATGACCTTGACGAACCAATCAGAACTCACCACGGCCCCCCCGCCTCCACCAGGAGTAAAGCCAGCAGCGCCCACAGCAAGACCAGTTACCATGGCAGCCTGCGCCGCACTCGTGACGACAGGTAGAGCAGGAAGTCCATGAGCATCTGTCCGTCAGAAGTTGTGATTCAGATGACAATAAGTCTCTCTCTCTCTCTCTCTCTCTCTCTCTCTCTCTCTCTCTCTCTCTCAGGAGTGATTCTGTGGTTTACCGAGGCACAGAGGCACGCAGTTTCCATGGCAGCATGCCACGTCTGGACCACCCGCTCTCCGCTCATGGCAGCGTGCATCAGATAGACGGCCACTCGAAGCACGGCAGCCAGCGAGACGTGTCTGAGGCCGCAGCGACCCTCGTCACACACGGGACAACAGGAAGTGACAGCCAGGCAGCTCCGAACGACGCCACCAGCGCCTGAGAGGATCATTGAGGAGGCTGTGGACGCCTTTGAAGATTTACCCTGCGCTGAGACACACCCGTCTGTGTTAAGTGTTTCCTCTCTGAAGGTGGAGAGTGTTCCAGTGATATTTTGGTTGTTCCTCGCTGATCAGCAGTTCAGTCAGTACTCGACTGATCATGAGTCAGTTTCACTGTAAAGCTGAAGTTTGTTTACATAATTATTTAAATTGACAGCGGATGACTCCTGAATGCCTGACTCAGACTAACAACAATACGTCCATCTCTCCAGACCTTCGGTGACATGCTGACTTTATTCAGGGATCATTTGGTTTCCCGGGTAAACCAGAGCTGGCACTGGATAGGAAACAATGGAAGAGAGAAAGATGGAGGACCAGCCTTTTGAAGGCGTCACCATCCTGCTGGACCTATGTGAATAGCTTTTCTAACAATCTTAAATGGTTTGCCTATTTTTGACTTATTTGGGTCTCAGTCTTGACCAAGACTCAATTATTCCCGATCCTTGTTTGCTCTGGAGCGCTTAGTGAACGATGTTTCTCAGTGTGTGGCTTCAGAGTCCTATACATGTGGGCTTAATGTGAAATCGTGGACCTTTCTGTGGTTTAGTGAATATTTTTATACTGTGAATTGTCTGTCTGCTGCTGAAAGCTTCGTTTAGTGAATTTGTATGTTTGTGTGTGAGAGTGAGAAAAAGTGGTCTTGATGTTTTAAACTGAAATCCTCCTTACAATGGTAACAATAAAAGCACAAGGGAGGGGGCTGAAAACCGTGCTATCCAGAATGTAAAGAGGTTGTTTCAGAGTCAGAAACATGGAGATATAACACAGACATGGTCGGGTGAAACGAGCTGGAATTATATTTGGTCCAGCTCATGTGTACTTTTCTACAGACAGTTAAAAAAGGCAGCTTTAAAAAAAATGACAGTTATATCAGTCGATTAAGCGATTGGTCAGTTTTCAGTAATTGATGTCATAGAATCCAAACCCTAAACAGATTCAGAGTACTGATGAAAGTATGTAGAGTAATGTGACTCAAATTCAAGAACACATCCATCTCACCATTCAAGCCTCATTGCTGCAGAAACTGGAGAGAAAACTGAACAAAACTCACAGTGCTTTGATTCTTAATTCTCTCACACTCATGGCTGAAAGGTTGTTTACTGGTGCTCTGCAAAGTGATCCTTCTGATATCATGTCACTACTTGATATGCAGCTAACTCTGTACTGTGCTCTTGGCTTCTGTTTGTTTGTTTTGCTGTTCAGACATAGAACTCAAAACTCAAAGAGGTGCAGACATGTTTCAAAAAAGAAATGTTCTTTAATTTCGGGTTGCAACATTTTCTCTGACAATATTTTACGTTTAAGTAAATGTAGCAGGAAGTGTACTGACTATTGTAAGTCTTTTTCTACGGTTTGTGTTCCCCATCCCTCATCCCTTAAGACCCAATTGACCTACCTCACCTGTATCCCCTGCCTTCTCTGTACACACACACACACACACACACACACACACACACACACACACACACACACACACACACACACGTTTCTGTAAAGAAATAGTCAAAATGTCAACACAAAAAACCAGTTCAGAAGAAATCGTTTTGCATATTTCTGAACAACCTTAATTTCAGTAAAATGTAATTTTACAATTGACTCGTGGGTTCTGCCTTCTCACACACACATTCTCTACACACACCCTTCAGTGGGATATCCGTCTGTCCTCCCCACAGTTGGCGTTGTGCTACCTCCTCTGTTCAAACAGGCTTGGATCATTTTTTGGACCTTAACTGCTGCCTCTCTCCTCCCGTCTGTAAATGTCGACATCTTTATATTTTCCAATTACCAACCTCCTGCCTGTATCTGTTGTACATAGACTCTCCGTCATCCGACGACTAACCTGCCTCACATCTGCCTTCTGCCTCTCCTCTTGTAAATGTGCCCACACTCATCTTTATTTGGACCTACAGCAACAGTCTGTTCTGTTGCGATTTGTGACTGCTTAACACCATTTACTTTAACCTCTGAATTGGACGTTAGAACAAGTGAATCTGTGTAAAACACTTCATCTTAATTGAGCTAAAAAGTCATAATGACCTCCCGTAATGAGACATAAGGAAGAAGAGCTTTCCTTGCTTCTTGTCATGCTTTGATACAGCTTCAGAGTGAACAGCAGTCTCTTGACTTGTTATCAAAGACGGTTGAAAGAAATATAATAATATTGTGAATTCTGAAACTTGAGTTGTATTTGCCTTTTAATTTATTTGCAGTTTGGACTGTACTGACCTATTTGAAATGCAGTCTAATAAACTTTTTATAGACTTAAATGCATTTGTTATTATTTGAATACTGAACTCACTTGTCGATTGATTCCTGCCGACTAATCTTGAATGCCTTCACTTTAACAGAGGCTGCTGCTCCTTCAGTAAAAAATCAAATGATGTGACCCATCTTACACACATATAACATGCTTGGTAACACTGTTGCAAGGTGTATCATTACATGTAAACGTACTATAAGTGCATGTCTTTTGTAACCACAGTTCTTAAGCTGGTTTTACTAATAGCATAATGTTGTGGTTTTAGATTGAGCTCTTTAAAGCGATGATACAAATCTTCACCCTACACACATTGGAAAACTACAGTGTTGTAAAATAAAGAAAGTCCAGATGCATTCACCTTCTTAACACTTTGTTCAAATCTGTAAACAGTGCATCAGTCAAGACCAGATTCCCGAGCGTTCTCGTTTCCGGCGGACGATGGCGGCTACATCCTGTTTGAGAGTAGAGACGCTCTGCTCCAGCTGCTCGGAGAAATCCCGCAGCAGATGACTCTGCTCGTCCACAAACAGCCTGAAGCTCAGCAGGTCGGAGTCCTCCTGGAGAACAGGAACACACAACCTCAGGGACACACCACCTCAGGGACACACTACCACAGGAACACACCACCACAGGAACACACCACCACAGGAACACACCACCACAGGAACACACAGGAACACACTACCTCAGGAACACACAACCTCAGGAACACACAACCTCAGGAACACACAACCTCAGGAACACACAGGAACACACCACCACAGGAACACACCACCTCAGGAACACACAGGAACACACTACCTCAGGAACACACTACCTCAGGGACACACAACCTCAGGGACACACCACCTCAGGAACACACCACCTCAGGAACACACCACCTCAGGAACACACTACCTCAGGGACACACAACCTCAGGAACACACCACCTCAGGGACACACCACCTCAGGAACACACCACCTCAGGAACACACCACCTCAGGAACACCACCACAGGAACACCACCTCAGGAACACACAACCAAAGGAACACACCACCACAGGAACACACAACCTCAGGAACACACAACCAAAGGAACACACCACCTCAGGAACACCACCACAGGAACACCACCACAGGAACACACAGGAACACACTACCTCAAGAACACCACCTCAGGAACACACAGGAACACACAGGAACACACTACCTCAGGAACACACAACCACAGGAACACACCACCTCAGGAACACACCAGCTCAGCAACACACAGGAACACACCACCTCAGGAACACACAACCACAGGAACACAATCTTAGGAACACACAACCACAGGAACACACCACCTCAGGAACACACAGGAACACACCACCTCAGGAACACACCACCTCAGGGACACACAACCACAGGAACACAACCTCAGGGACACACAACCACAGGAACACACCCTCAGGGACACAACCACAGGAACACACAACCTCAGGAACACAACCACAGGAACACACCACCTCAGGAACACACCACCTCAGGAACACACCACCTCAGGAACACACCACCTCAGGAACACACCACCACAGGAACACACCACCTCAGGAACACACCACCACAGGAACACACCACCTCAGGAACACACCACCTCAGGGACACACCACCTCAGGGACACACCACCTCAGGAACACACCACCTCAGTGACACACAACCTCAGGAACACACAACCTCAGTGACACACAACCTCAAGAACACACAACCTCAGGAACACAACCTCAGTGACACACAACCTCAGTGACACACAACCTCAGTGACACACAACCTCAGGAACACACAACCTCAGTGACACACAACCTCAGGAACACACAACCTCAGGAACACACAACCTCAGTGACACACAACCTCAGGAACACACAACCTCAGGAACACAACCTCAGGGGCACACCACCTCAGGAACACACCACCTCAGGAGCACAGGAACACACAACCACAGGAACACAACCTCAGGAACACAACCACAGGAACACACAACCTCAGGAACACAACCTCAGGAACACACAACCACAGGAACACACAACCTCAGGAACACAACCCCAGGAACACACAACCTCAGGAACACACCATCTCAGTGACACACAACCTCAGGAACACACCACCTCAGGAGCACAACCCCAGGAACACACAACCCCAGGAACACAGACCGAACACACAACCTCAGGAACACAGACCGAACACACAACCCCAGGAACACACAACCCCAGGAACACAGACCGAACACACAACCTCAGGAACACAGACCGAACACACAACCTCAGGAACACACCACCTCAGGAACACACCACCTCAGGAACACACCACCTCAGGAGCACAACCCCAGGAACACACAACCCCAGGAACACAGACCGAACACACAACCTCAGGAACACAGACCGAACACACAACCTCAGGAACACACCACCTCAGGAACACACCACCTCAGGAACACACCACCCCAGGAACACACAACCTCAGGAACACAGACCGAACACACAACCTCAGGAACACAGACCGAACACACAACCTCAGGAACACACCACCTCAGGAACACACAACCTCAGGAACACACCACCTCAGGAGCACAACCCCAGGAACACACAACCTCAGGAACACAGACCGAACACACAACCTCAGGAACACAGACCGAACACACAACCTCAGGAACACAGACCGAACACACAACCTCAGGAACACACCACCTCAGGAACACACCACCTCAGGAACACACCACCCCAGGAACACACAACCTCAGGAACACAGACCGAACACACAACCTCAGGAACACAGACCGAACACACAACCTCAGGAACACACCACCTCAGGAACACACAACCTCAGGAACACACCACCTCAGGAGCACAACCCCAGGAACACACAACCTCAGGAACACAGACCGAACACACAACCTCAGGAACACAGACCGAACACACAACCTCAGGAACACACCACCTCAGGAACACACCACCTCAGGAACACACCACCTCAGGAACACACCACCACAGGAACACACAACCTCAGGAACACAACCTCAGTGACACACAACCCCAGGAACACAGACCGAACACACAACCTCAGGAACACAGACCGAACACACAACCTCAGGAACACACCACCACAGGAACACACAACCTCAGGAACACAACCCCAGGAACACACAACCCCAGGAACACAGACCGAACACACAACCTCAGGAACACAGACCGAACACACAACCTCAGGAACACACCACCTCAGGAACACACCACCTCAGGAACACACCACCCCAGGAACACACAACCTCAGGAACACAGACCGAACACACAACCTCAGGAACACAGACCGAACACACAACCTCAGGAACACACCACCTCAGGAACACACCACCTCAGGAACACACCACCTCAGGAGCACAACCCCAGGAACACACAACCTCAGGAACACAGACCGAACACACAACCTCAGGAACACAGACCGAACACACAACCTCAGGAACACACCACCTCAGGAACACACCACCTCAGGAACACACCACCTCAGGAACACACCACCACAGGAACACACAACCTCAGGAACACAACCTCAGTGACACACAACCTCAGTGACACACAACCTCAGGAACACACAACCACAGGAACACAACCTCAGGAACACACCACCTCAGGAACACACCACCTCAGGAACACACAACGTTGATATGAAACCATACACAGATACCGTATACTCTAGGGCTTAACATGAGCAACTAGTATTAGGTACTTTTACAGATAGCTAACTTAAAATAGATTTATAAAAACAAGAGTTGTCTCAGTTTTCTCAAAAAAACTTTAAATAATTGTAAATAATAACATTTGATAAATGAACTCACATTTGTCTTTTTTTTCTTGGACTGTTTTATCACATTCCAAACATACCATGATCAAGGAAATCTTTGATAGTAGGTAAAACATGTTTTCAATCATCAATCACCAGTGTAATCTTACTAACACTTTTCTTATGCCAGTTAATTTGTGTGCCTGATTGTGTGTTGTTCTCTATAGATTGGTATTAAACAAAGGTTTAAGCCTTATTGTAGTAATGCTCACTAATGCTGAGGCAGCAGACAGTTGGTAACGTACACTGGGCTTGTGTCTGCGCAGCCGCTGCAGCTGACCCCTGACTGAGGTCATGCTGTGGTAGAACACCTTGAGAGAGCGACCAAACTCTGCATCACAGCTGGGACGCACCGAGCGCCCCCGCACCCCCTCTCCACCTGACACAGGGAGAGGAAGCTGTCTTAGAGTCTGAATTCTACATGTTATAAACAGGAATATTTTGCCATGTAACAACTGTAAACCAGTTTTGTTAATAACACTAAAAACAAAATTAGGCTGGTTGTGATGTGTGTGTGTGTCAGTTACCATTCCTGGCAGCGTTGAGTTGTTCTCTCAGAATATGATTTTCTTTTCTCAGTGACGAGTTAACACTCTTCAGTTCCTCCATATCCTGCTGAAGAGCTCTCACTGAACAGCTGATCTCTGCAGAGTCTACAGGCTGACACACACACACACACACACACACACACACACACACACACACACACACACACACACACACACACACACACACACACACACACACACACACTGATTTGAATGTTTGCTTCATGCATTGGGCTTTGAATCAAAAATCAAATCATGCCTATCCTCTAAAGTTGTTTGGGATATATTTGTAGGTCCCATCCTATGATCAATTATTTTACAATTCCACTATCAACAACTTATCTTACAGTTAGGTACATGTATAATCGATAAGGCTGCACATATATCTCCTACAACGTGTTGTTTCTTTGTAAGATTAACAGACTCAACATCAAACTAACTGCAGGGTTAGCTGGGCCTGCCTCCTCGATAATGAAGATGCCCTCTGCAGTCATCCTCACTCCCTCCAGAGATGATACCAGGTCAGTACAACCCTCTGCAACAGAAAACCAGTGTGTTCATCTGCAGTGCCTCCAGTATTAATGTATTACTCACTAACTTAGTAATCATTCAACGTGGTGGGAAATGAACATCGTTGATATCTGATATTTATTTTGGGCTGCTGCTGTGAAATTAGATAGTAAAGCAAAACTTTCATAACTTCATATTGCTGTAAAATATATTTGTTTTACATGCACCTTTTGTATTTATTATTTATTATTATTATTATTATTATTATTATTATTATTATTATTATTGTATGCACCTTTTGTAGTAAGTGTTTACTGAAATGCGTGAGCTGAACTCATCACACAGCATCTTCCACAATCCTCCATGTTTCTCTTCATCCTCACCTTGAAGGCCCCAGAGCTCCAGCACCACTGCGCTGCTCTGCAGGTAGTCTAAGAGACGCTGGGAGGTGTGGAGCGAGGCGAAGTGAACTCTGTGGTCCAACAGAGGATTGACGTTGTGCCACACGGCCGGAGAGTAGAGAGGATGGCTGCAGTCAAATAACCTGAAACTGAGAGAGCGGAGAAAGAAGGACGACAAATATCTCACTTCTGGATGTGTGTCCTGTCTGTACTTTAAGCTCTCTACATGTAGCCCATATCTCTCACCCAATCTGGACCCCTCTGTCCCGGGCCTCTCGGATCCAGCGGAGGCCACAACACTGCTCCAGGACCAGCTGGAAGTCCAGACGTCGACCCAGTAACTCAGACGGGTCGATCAGGATGTCGTCCTCGCCCTGAGCGCTGGAAGGCGAGAACATTTATTTAACACTAAATCTATTAGTGTTTAAGGTAAGTCACAGTGTGTGTGTGTGTGTGTGTGTGTGTGTGTGTGTGTGTGTGTGTGTGTGTGTGTGTGTGTGTGTGTGTGTGTGTGTGTGTGTGTGTGTGTGTGTGTGTGTGTGTGTGTGTGTGTGTGTGTGTGTGTGTGTGTGTGTGTGTGTGTGTGTGTGTGTGTGTGTGTGCGTGTGTGTCATACAGTCCTGTGGAAGTGCAGGGGACCAGCTGAGCTTGCAGTATAGCCTCCTCCGTGCCCTCTGACCCCAGCACCTGCAGACAGAGATGATCAACTAAATATCGCTCTGTGCCAACCTACAGTAATCAAGCAGGCCAAAAGTGCTTTGCAGAGCAAGATTAAAAGAAAAAATACACAACAATAAAACTAATTTGCAATACATTAGATTACAATAATTAACAATATGTTAAAATAAGTAACTATAATTATTTAGCACAATAGAATGACTAGTAAAACCAATGATTAAGACGTAAAGACTAAGTGAGAACATGGTGAGGCCCCTTTAGATGAAGACACCCACCTCCAGCTGCTCCTCCAGAGGGATGCGGAAGGCCAGGGACTGAAGCCAGAGGTGAGCGGAGCCCAGGAGCAGCGGCTCCACAGGGTCCCAGAAAGGGTCTTTATCTCTGGGTAACACAGCTGTAGACAGACCCTCTGCTATCTGACAGCAAGAACATAATCAGGAACAAAAAACAAACGAGTCAATGTTCTGAAATGTAAAACTATTAATGGTAGAGTAACTAAGGTTGACTGTGCACACATGAAACAACTTACATCATATTTTCTAAGCAGACACACATTCTATCCATCTGCAGCACGTTTACCATCAAAGCACTGAAAGATAACTTGTTTGCGATTGAAGTTATGAGTCTCCTCTCATGCCCCTTTCACAAATGTTGATTTTTTCTCTTTTTAAAGCAGTAAAATAAATACACAACACACATCCCATATACAGTTATTTGGTTAAAGTCCTTTTTTTGTGCACTTTTCAGTAAGTTGGGTTTTTTACATTTTCTTAAATAAGTTTGTTTTGCATGTAGTCTGTGAGAAAAATCAACTTGTAAATGGTCTCTGATTACATTTTGAAAGACACAAGCACAGAATTACATTGTCTCTGCTCTTCTCAGCCTGATGCAGCTGGTAGGCGTCTTCCATCAGGAATTTACGGTTCACAAACTTGGTCTTGGACCACATCCATACCTGGGAGAGAGTGTAATAGCAATTAAAAAAAAAATGAAACACCTGAACTCAAACATAAATCGAAAGTGGAATTATTTAAAAGCTTTTGAGTTAGTGTATGTGACAGAAGAGAGATATAATAACCTGTTTTCTTCCCACAGCGCTGACTCTGATAACAATCTCCTTCTTCAGATCGTGGCCTTTTGAATCCGACAGCGCCAGATTCTTGATCTCCAACTTAAACTCAACATCCTAAAAAACACGAGACAATAAGATGTAGGGGTTTATTTGTTGTTAATTGACAACGACCACATGACACAAACTAAAATATATCTGTGTCATTTAAGTTACAAACACATGAAGTTAGGAAGAATGCTTGTGAGTTTTACGACATCTGACAAAAGTAATAAACTGTGATGATTCTGTGCTGTAATTATTTTTTGAGTATTATTGATTTATTTAAATGTATTAATTCATGTTTTCATTTAATTTTTTTACTTAAAAATACTTTTAAATCAATTTACTTGTAACTTATTTCACACAGCCAAATGTCAAATGCGGAGGCAAGGTAAGTGAGTTCAATTAGTGGAATGTATTTAATCATTAAACTGCATCAGGAAAGCCACTCTTCCTTAATAACTCGTGCTGCTGTTTGTGTGTTACCTTGTTCAGTTCCTGGCTCATCTGGTTGGCCTCGGCTACCATGGGCATCAGTTTGATGAAGTCGTAGAAGACGGCCAGCAGGCTGGGGTCCGTCTGACTGGAGCCAGCGCTGGACTCACCTAACACAGAAACACACAGAAATGATATCTGATCATATTTAGACCAAAGTTAAACCTCTTAACTTCCCGCTGTAGACGCTGCTCACCCAGGTGGATTCCCTCAGCCGCAGCCAGCTCGGACTGGAAGTAGTCGTAGTCATAGCGACTCCAGTCGTCCCCGCCTCTCTCCGAGGGAAAACCAATGAACAGGTAGGTGCAGTTAGAGCCAAGGATCAGACGGTCCTAGAGGAGACAGAAAGGAGGAGGAGGTTTTGTGTATGTATGTCACACGGTCGCATCATAAAGTGTGTGTGTGTGTGTGTGTGTGTGTGTGTGTGTGTGTGTGTGTGTGTGTGTGTGTGTGTGTGTGTGTGTGTGTGTGTGTGTGTGTGTGTGTGTGTGTGTGTGTGTGTGTGTGTGTGTGTGTGTGTGTGTGTGTGTTGACACCCACCAGGTGCTGCAGCTCTGCTGCCTGGGAGACAGAGTTGCCGTTGACAATGACCTTTGACCCTGCCAGTGGGGTCAGTGTTACCCGGCGTTGCTCATTCCTGAACACAGCATGACGTTCCTGGATCCTGCCACAGAAAAACACACATACCAGAGCAGACATATATATGCGTGTATAAACTCATGCATAAAAAGACCAAAAAAGGTAATCTTGAAAATGGCTGTGCTTCCAGACAAGCCAACACTTAAAATATCATTTGATTCAAATGCTTATTTTTAAAAGGGTCACAGGTCCTGCAGTTTATCTAGCATGTACTGGGTGGGTTTTCTGTCTATTCATGTCTTACTCATTGTTAAGGAGAAACACGCAAAAAAAAGAATAGAAGAGTTTCCAAATCCCATTTGAAGCAATCTGTGTCCAAACTTTGAATTGTGTGTACTCTGCATACAACCACCTTTAGAAGTAGACTGTTAAGTGTCTTTAATCTCACTTTACTTGGACTGGGTTTGTGGTGTGTTGTTGCTCCCTGAGGTAAACTCACCCTAAGCCCTTGATGGAGATGTATCTCGGGGCGGAGTCACACAGGCCGATGTCCCATTCACCTGAAATGCAAAACAGTATGAATGAGAGAAATGAACATGCTAAAGCCGTCAT
>NC_136904.1:13333398-13423398 GCF_949606895.1 Notothenia rossii
GGGAAGTAGTGGAGTACAAATACTTCGTTACTGTACTTAAGTACATTTTTCTGGTATCAGTACTTTACTCTTATTTTTCTGACGAGGTTTTACTTTTACTTCTTACATTTTGAACACAAATACCTGTACTTTCTACTTCTTACATTTTATAAATAGGTTTGTTACTTTAGTTTTAATCTGTGTTTGGTGGCGTGATCATTATTATTTAGAGTCATTGCGTGCCTGTTGATTTTAACACGATCCGTGTATCTATAATTTCCTGGTCTTCTCTAAACATTCTAACAATGGCAAATGATAGTGTTTTCATTGGTCCCCTCTTGACCAATGAAAACGTTATCATGTTGCCGTTGTTCAGCATGGAAACATTCATTAGCTAACAATGCCATTATTGTTCTATTTATATAGATTGAGGTCAGTTACTCTTTAAAACTGTTAATAGTTATGGGTACTTTTACTTAACTAGATTTTGAAGGCAATACTTCTTTACTTTTACTTGAGTAAAGAAGTTTAGTCAGTACTTCTACTTTTACCCTACTATTTTTAAACACAAGTAACTGTACTTCTACTTGAGTAAAGGATGTGTGCACTTTTGCCATCTCGGGGAAACAGACATAAACTCTTTACCTGGCACTGTCTGGTGTCCTGGTTCTCCCTGATGGCCTGAAACAGCCTGTCACAGAGTTTAGGAACCAGGCCTTTGTTGGGCCCGTAGCCCACCATGGAGTAACTCTTCCCTGAGCCGGTCTGCCCGTAGGCCAACAGAGTGGCATTGTAACCCTGCAGACAGCATTTAACAACATCAGAGCAGGACTAAAAAGGACAGACGGTAGAACCTGGGTATTTGTTTTAGCCAACTGGCACAGACCTGCTTTGGTGCAAATAAACGTTGAATGTGAACAAAACTCCTTTTATAATATAATGATTATTACCTGCAGTGCATTCTCCAGTATGCCCTCTCCCAGGTCCTGGAACACACTGTCCTGTGGATGGATGATATTTGAACAGCTTGTAACTCAGAATTGGATACAAGTTCTCTCAAAAGAGGAGCGTCGTTCTTGTCCAGTTTAGTTCTACAATGCTGCTTTGATTTGGAGTCACAAGACATGGGCGCTATTGAAAAATATAAGACTTTTCAATTAAGAAACTGCTTAATTTTCATTAAAATATTCCTATAAAATAGAAAGTGGACGAAAATCTGATTAATCAAGATATGTCCTATTTGTCATGTGCAGTAAAAGTTCCAGGGTGATTTGTGGATCAATGGGTCAAATGGCATGGAAGCTAAATAAAAGAGGTGTGTCCTACACATCCGGTGTAGTAATGAAATGCAGCATTGCTTGGGAAATATTGGGACACATAGAAGCTATTACATTTGAATAAGACTACTTGTATCAAATAGAAGCTGGATTAAAATCCCCAAAAAGAGGTGAGTCTTATTTGTATAATATAGTAATAATATCTGCCATGGATTGGGAATCATCCATGATATGGAAGCTTTACAAAATAATGATCTTACATTACAGTATTTTTGTAAAATCTAGATATCTGCATTCTGCTTGTTGTACAATGTTTACTTCCAGCTCTCTGCCTGTTCTACCAGGAGCCGCTGACCTGGTCGGAGTATCGCCCCCCCGGCTCCTCGGGGACGTAGAGGCCCCCGCGGTCCCGCGTGAAGCCACTGTGGGACCAGTAGGCGTAGTCGAAACAGAACGAGCGGCGGCTCTGGGACTCACGAGGGTCCTGGATGGTAATGGAGCTCGTCACCATGGAGACAATACATCGGCTCGATGCATCCCTCTCTCTCTGGGGGGGAGGAAGCAGGGTGAGAGAAGGACAAAACCAGACTGTGGGGGGGTTTAGGTAAGATTTAAAGGGAAATAGGAAGAAGTGAGAGTCCTAAGACCAATGTCCAAATCCTCTTTAGAATTAAACTTAAGTAGGCCACTTAAAAGGTACATATTTTGCTCATTTCAATGTTCCTTCTTGATATTTCAGGTGTTTACCAGAACATGTTTGCATGCTTTAATGCTCACAAAAATAGTTTCCCTCTCCTGCCTCTTTAAATATACTCTTTTTTTTAGCACTTTTGATGGAATTGCGTTTTATAGGCAACAGCTTTGGTTTATTTTGTCTAACACATCAACTGCAAGAGGGACTTATTCCTATACACATTTCACTGTATTTCATTTGATTGTATTTTTATTATTTTACATGGGCTTTGCTTTCAGAAAGGCCTACAAAATAACATCTGCTTCAGTGTTGCTATCTTTTTTGTAGAAAAGTAATACATCTGTATGATGTCAAATCAACCTGTTTGCCATTACACAGTTGTGAATACTAACTTTAATGTACATGATATGAACAATAATACAACTCTTGATTATAACAACAAGCTTATGTGTCAATGCATTGTCTTTATTTTGATCTGGTAGGTTCCATCAGTGTGTACTGTATAACAGTCCAATAACATTAATACATTACATTAAGCTGGCGTTTTTTTTAAGGGACTCACACTAAGTGCAATCAACCCTGAAGACACAAACTCTGAACATCAATAAACCTGCAGCTGCATTTTCTTCGAATAAACTAAACCATGGTGAATGGTGGTGCATAAGCATTTTTTTTTAGGAGCATCAACGTTTAAGGAACTCCTTTGTCACTTTATTTTTGTTTGTTTTAGGTTTAATGGTCAAGGTGCAGTAGAAACAGGGGGGTTTTCAGTCCGCGACAGAAGATGTATTGAGTTTCATCCTGATATCATTGTGGAGCCACGATATCAAACAGGCGCGTTCTTGAAGGGTACCTGATGCTAATATCAGTTAATGTGACATGCAAAACATACACATTAGAAAATCGTCAGGCAAATAAATAACGGAGAAATTGCATACAAATTCAAAAAGTGAATCATATTACATGTACATATTCTACACACTGACCTTGTTGAAGGGCCGGACTCTGACGGCAACTTTGACACAGTCCTTGCTGTGCATGCCTGCAGCTTTAGCCCTCATGGTGCAGCAGCAGAGTGATCGGCTCCTCACACTGGGACTGTATCCAGTTACACGTCAACATGGACACAATCAGGTCAGTGTGACAGGGACAGCGGCGTCCATATTAGTCTGTTTAGCTAATGCATTAAGACAATTTACGGAAAGCATCAAGAAGAAAACATTGAAAGTTTACACATTGTCTATACTGTGTAAGACTTATGATGCCTAAATCTGTAGTCAGAATCAGAAACAGGTTTATTACCAGGTAGGTTTACACGTACGAGGAATTTGACTAGGTGTCGTGGTGCCTACAAAGAAGAATTAAAAACACAGGTAGAGAACTAGAAAAATATTTAAAATAATTAAAAATATAGTAAAATATAACAGTATTTACAGTGCAATAGAAGGAATACATTATGGAATACAAATCTGCAGTAATGCAAGATATTGTTGCACATTGTGATCTTTCTATGACTTTCCCCTCAAAATGTTTTCTTTTTCTTATAAAAAAACACTGAACACTAAACTAAAACAGACAGTATTTAGCAGATACTGCTACAGGCTTAAAATTAACCAGTTAACTTGATTGACTACACCAAATAATAATAATAACCAACATTTAAAATGAAGCAATCTATGCTTTTAGTTTGCTATATTATTTCTCCCTGCCCTGCCGTTTTATTATTGAAGTGTTGCCATGGAGATGGGCCCGGTTTCACTTTCCCCTCCTCTACACCCATAAATTATAAAAGAGACAGAGCTCTGGGAAATAGTGTAATTCCTCCAGGGTGGATTCACATGTTACAGCTACATTAATGTCAACATTTTATGACTCTCTGAAATTACTTTTCACCCTAGCAGCGACATTTCTGACATTAAATATAACCTAAGCTGGCATTTGAAGGGTTGATTGAGTTTGATGGACATCGGATATTATCTGAGGCACAGGATAGGGTCCCAGCTATTGTGGAGGACAATAAGACCCTGGTAGCTCCTTCCAGGCGTTCACTGCACACCACAGACTGACAGGGAAAAACACGCTCTTGAAGACAATAAATTGAATTGAGACAGGATTTGAAGTATTCAAGCGTAGCCATATTTATCAAAGAGCAGTCATCAAAAATAAGACATTCTACATACATTCATCAGAAAATAGCCTATTTCTCAGATGTTGGTTGCCATAAATTTAGTTTAACAAGTCTAAGAACATGTCGCAAAACATCTATTTTACATTTTTAAAACCCTAAACAGCTGTGTAAGTCTTTTTGTTGATTCCACACTTTACATCATCCCTATTACACACAGAAACACTCCAATCTGATGGCATTAGTTTACAAGTCTTTCACAGGTAATCCCTCAAATTGACACACATTTTAAGACTATGGCATAGGCAGGCTGATTAGATGATCAAACGCATTCATGACACTTAAAACCTCAAAATGAAAGACATTTTTTACGATTTATTTATGAACTTTATTTGGAACATAGCAAAAGACTATATACACATTTATCAGTAAAAATCATTTGTCTCCACTGGGTTGGTTGCTTTTCTTTGTTAAATAGAAAAAGGTAGCAGGCCTCAAGATCTAAAAAGTAAACGATGAGAACAAAAACAAAAAAAGAAACAAAAAAGTTAAGAGTGTGAATAAAACCAATTTCTTAGAGCAAGGCTCACTTCAGTCCCTCCGGTTTTATTACTGGGCGCTTCTAAAAGCCCACCTTGATTTATTTCCTTTGTGTCTTTCTGTGTCCAAAGATTTAGGCGGATTACGAGGAGCGTCTTAAAATGTCCCACAGATGCAATATCAAGTGAAATCCAGTCCGGGATGAACGGGATATGTAAACTCCAAAAATATATGCCTCTCTCACACTGCTGTCCAGTGTGTTTTCTCCCAAAAATATATTTTCATGCCTAAATTGCTTCTTTTTTTTGTATTCACTTGTCCTACAGGGAAGTAAATATACAAAGACAACCACAGCACTCTGAGGCATTCGAGGAAATAGAACCATAATGAGTTTAGGCATACACTTGTATTTGACAGCTCTTGACCGAGTTGGTTCAGGTCTTCTCGCGGCTGTCTGAGGTTCCCCGGTTAAAACCACCACCGACCTCCTTAAAGTTTCTTCCTCCGTGTTACAGGTTTTGAGAAAACGGTTTCCATTATTCGTTTGCGTCGAAGGTTCCTGCCGGGGGCTGGGGGCTCTCCCTCCTTCGTCCTCTTCTGTGCTCGGGGGAGGGGATCAGCGGGGCTGGGCAGAGGAGAGAGCAGTTCCACCTCTGCTATGGGAGGAGGCTCCAACACGGCTTTGGATCTGAAGACAAAGAGACAAATACTGTGACTAGCATTCGTCAAACGTTTGTACGCAAGACATTTCTATCCTATGTCTAAGGGTTCAAAAAGGTATTTTTCGACATGACAAGAGGGTCTTACTTGGCTGTTCTTTTGCCTGATTTTCTGGTTTTAGAAACACTTGCTGCTTTTTCCATCTCGCCAAGGTCTTCTTCTGAAGCAATTTCATCCTGCAAACAAAAAATTGGACAATACAATTGCTTTTTAAAGACATTTTGTTCAATGTACAACAGAATGACTTCTGATTTTCCGAATTAAAATACAACCCTTGACATATGGCTACCATCATTATATACCTCTGAAGTAAATATTTTTTTTTATTTTCCAAAATCATATGAAAATGGGCAGTATAAAATCAAATAATATATAATTAAACTGCAGATATATTTAATTAATCCAAGTATAATGTGCAAGTATTGTCGCCATAACGGCAATATTCACATGAAAGTGTACTAAAGTTGAACTTCAAGGATGCTAATTTGCTTCACTGCCAAAGTAAGCTTGCATACAGTGAAAGTAAACAGGACAAACGTTTTTATTTTGTGTATGTGTGACAGACAGTGTTGGGACTAACGCGTTACAAAGTAACGCGTTACTGTAACGCCGTTATTTTTGGCAGTAACTAGTACTCTAACGCAGTGGTTCTCAACTGGTTCTGCGATCGCAGAATTTACCGCATAATCAGCAAAAAGGCGCATATTTTTAAAAGGCCGCATATTTATCAAACAGCCGCATAATCCCCGCATCTTTCCCCACAAAGTTGAGAGGGAAAAAAGGTGAACTCGTCTTGACGTGAAGTAGTGATGATCACGCAACGTCATCAGCTTGCGCATCACAGAAGGTAAACAACACCGTAGAGTGAACGTGTGGAACTCACACGAGAGAGAAAACACCAAGAGGAAAAAATCTGATCCATCTCATTTACCGACGAACATTTCTGCTAAAGACCGGGCAAAGCAGTACCCCGATGTCTTTCACGAAAGTGGGGGGAAACTATTCTGCACCCAGTGCAACTGTGTGTTGGAGCATAAGTCTTAGAGAAAATCGACGGTGACGACCCACTTTGATTCATTCAAACATTCGAAAATGCTTTCTGCTGCTGCGGACAAGAAAGCCAAACAACTCACGTTCACCGAGGCATCAACCTCCAAACCCTTTTGAGGGCTACAAGAAACGAAGTGAGTAGCCTACAAGATTGAAGCTGCTCAGATAACGAACGAGTAAATGAAAACAGAATGAGGCGGAGAAGTGTGTGTGTGTGTGTGTGTGTGTGTGTGTGTGTGTGTGTGTGTGTGTGTGTGTGTGTGTGTGTGTGTTTGAGAGAGAGAGAGTGTGAATAGCTTTAACATAGCCCAATTGCTTTTACAATAAATATAAAAGTAATAAATAAAGTTTAACGTTAGTAGCAGGTTGTGTGTGAGAGATAATAAATAAGCCAGCCCAATATTTAAAAAAAAAAATCAATTATTTTTCGCAACTTTCCGCATATTTCGCAACTTCCCGCAATTTCACCGCATAAAATCACATAAAACCCCTGCATGTTTAATCGCATAATCAAGGATTTTAGCCCGCGTTTTTCACTATTTCACTTTTGTCGAGCAAAAAGAAAAGAAAGTTTTAGTTAAATGTAACTTGTGTCTTGGCGGTTCAAAGATCCGATCTACTGCCCAAAACAGCAATTCAAATCTGTTGAAACATCTGCAGAAACAACATGCTGGGACGAAGCTAGTAGCCTAGCTAAGACCACGGACCCAGACTCATCCGACGCAGCAGCGGTATGTTGTAGAACACATGCAGGCTATTTCTACTATTTCTATTGCTATTTTTTTGATCAACAGATTGTATTATTCTCCAATGCAATAACAGTACGGAAATGAAGGCTATAAGGGCATTAATGGGAGCCCTTTTTTTAAGTAACTAATGCGTTACTGTTAACTGGCCTTTTTGGTGTAAGTAATCAGTAAAGTAACTGAGTTACTTTTGAAATGAAGTAACTAGTTACTGGTTACTGGTTTTCAGTGACTAGCACAACACTGGTGACAGAGCAATAACTTTTCAGAATAAAACACAAATCCAGGCAAATATTTAGACCTTATTAGCAGAAGTATTTACCTGAGGAGCATCTTTGACAACTTTCCTCCTGCTGCGAGTGACACAGGCCACAGACTCTTCACTGGGGCTGGGAGACGGTCCTCTCTTAGCTGACACACAAACACACACACCCAGAGACACAGAGAGAGAGAGACACACACACAACAAAGGGTTAAAACCATCATGGATGAACAGATGGACTTACAGGTAAATGTATAAACAGCTCACCTCTTGTTCTTCTCCGTGTGGGGGAGTAGATGTAGGAATTCTCGCCTGGATTAGACTCTTCCTCTTTGGGTTCAGGGATGAGGCTTGGGTTTACAGGAAGTAGGAAGTGAACCTCCTCCACTGAAGACTTGGTACTCCTCTTGCTAGTTCTTAGCATCTTTGTGACAACTGTAATTGGATAGAAAATATTTGAAATTGTTGTGTCACTACCTCAAAGCTTGTTGTATGTTATGATGGCTATCTTACAGACACTCATGCGGCTTTCACACCAGCGCTTTTCCCGCTCTAGATCCGGTTTCCCTTTTCTACTCCCGCTCTGTTCACACCGCCCAGAGCCCGACTGGTGCAGCCGCTGCTGCCTCATGACGTCACCGTTTACATCGCTGATTTGCTCCCAAACAACAACAACAACAACAACGGGGGACTGCGTCGGGTCGATGATCGTGTTGATTTTAATCATACGAAATCAGATTAAATAAAATAACGACTTCTCCAAGCTTATACTTTTCTCCAGAGTGCCGCGGTTCATTGTTTATTTATGTGTCTCAGCGGCATTTACCGACCGCTGCGGTGCTGCCTGCTCTTCCACTGGAGTTTATTCTCCCGTTAGCTCCGGGTTAGCTAATACTTTAGAGCGGCCTCTCTAAAGTATTCACTGTCTGACTCTCACACAAGCAGCCGATACATATACCCTAATCCCCCTTAAGTGAATGTGTGTCAGTCTGAATTGACCCTGTTTGGCATCACAACGCTGTTATTAAAGTGTCTCTGGTATAAAATGGGTGATGTTAGCATAGCAACCGAAGGTAAACGGACTACTTGCTATTGTGGCATGAGCCATTTTCTAGAGGCACATTTTACCGGCGTATTTCTCATTATGATTCTACTTGTGATAGTCGGACATGACAACCTGTGCAGCCCATGTATTGATTCCATCCGATAGCTGCTATAATACAAAACGTCTGCCTGCTCTCCGCAATGATCAATAACAGTGAACGGATGGTCAAAGTAAGGTACAAATAAACAGAATCACACGAAGCCTGGTTAGTGTTGCCCGACTTTATAAAGTGTGTTTCTTTTTATAAATGTGTGGTTGCCTTCTAGTCACTTTGCTCAGCACTACTGCTTGTAGGCAGGAATGACGAGACTCTTCAGTCGACCCATGTTCAGGGGAGGTGGGTTTAGTTTCCTGCAAGCCTCGACGTAAGCGACGCCACCTCTTAGCTCCGAAACTCTTGCCTCTAGTCTAGACCGACAATTTTTTGGAGCTGGAAGTGAACCGGATTCCGGAGCTAAGAGGCGGCGCCGCTGCGGTGTGAAAAGGAAAAACTGTACTTTTCAGGCTCCAGCTCCGAGCCGGAGCTGAAAACGCGTTGGTGTGAAAGGGGCATGAGATGCACTGTATAGACCCTCCAGAAAAACGCGATTCTGCGATCGCAGAATTTACCGCATAATCAGCAAAATAGCGCAGATTTTTAAAAGGCCGCATAATCCCCGCATTTTTCCATACAAAGTTGAGGGGGAAAAAAGGGTACTCGTCTTGACGTGACGTCATCAGCTCGTGCATCACAGAATGTAAACAACACTGTATAGAGTGAACGTGTGGAGCTCACACGATAGACAAAACACCAAGATGAAAAAATCTAATCCATCTCATTTACCAACGAACATTTCTACTAAAGACCGGGCAAAAAGTGGGGGGGAAATATTCTGCACCCCGTGCAACTGTGTGTTGGAGCATAAGAGAAAATCGAAGGTGACGACCCACTTTGATTCATTCAAACATTCGAAAATGCTTTCTGCTGCTGCGGACAAGAAAGCCAAACAACTCACGTTCACCAAGGCATCAACCTCCAAAACCCTTTTGAGGGCTACAAGAAACGAAGTGAGTAGCCTACAAGGTTGAAGCTGCTCAGATAACTAACGAGTAAATGAAAACAGAATGAGGCGGAAAAGTGTGTGTGTGTGTGTGTGTGTGTGTGTGTGATTAAAATAGCCCAATTGCTTTTACAATAAATAAACATTGAATGTGTTTAATTGAATAGTAAAGGGGTTTAACGTTAGTGGCAGGTTGTGTGTGAGAGAGAATAAATAAGACAGCCCAATATTTAAAAAAATTGTTATTCTTTTTCCCCGCATATTTCCGCATATTTCGCAACTTCCCGCAATTTCACCGCATAAAATCACATAAAACCCCCGCATGTTTAATCGCATAATCAAGGATTTTTGCCTGCGTTTTTCTGGAGGGTCTAACTGTATCCTCACACATACCTTCCTGCTTCTCCTTCTCATCCTGCAGTCTCTTGAGGAGGGCGTCTGCCACAGGCGTCTCTGAATACACCTCCAGAGGGGAGTCCAGTAAGGGATGGTCTTCCTCTGGGTAATCCCAGAGTTTGGTTCTTGTAGATCGACGAGAGTTGGAGCGACTAGTTTTGCTGTTTACTTCAGGCTCCAGTAGATCTCCACTTTCTTTGATATTATCAGTAATCGTCTCTCTTATCGTCTTCCTTGAACTCTGAGGAATTGATAGAGGAACCAGTTTCACCTGAGCGTGAAGTGTGGATGGCTAGGGTTAATAAACATGCAACATGGAATAATGAACAAAAAAAAAGGTGAATTCGAAACTGAAATGTGAATATGATGAGGTAACACTTATTTTATGGAAAGATGCATCTTAAAAAGGTCCCCTATCATACCGTTTTCATCAATATATTATAGGTCTCAGATACATACAAAACATGTCTCTGAAGTGTTTGGCTCCAAACACCAAACAGATCATTATAGCATTACCCATAATCCCCTCTGTTTCAGCCCTGTTTCAAAAGTGCTGATTCTCTGTCTGTTACTTTAGATGAAAATAAGGAGCCCCTCCCCAAGCCCCTCTGAAAGATATCTGGTTAAAAAGAACACACTGGTGCTCTAGGAGGAGATTCAGGTGATAAGGGGGGGGGGGGGGGGGTTACCTTGGTTGCTGATTGGCTAATGGTTACACAAGCCAAAAAATCGTTATGACATCATAAAGTGGCCAAAATCTAATCAGCTCATTTTCAGACAAGTTTTTATATAAATGGATCAGGACAACAAGTGAGCGAATCTTTTTACACAGAGGGGAAACATGTTTATGTATAAAAGACATGAAAAAGTGGATTTTGCATAATAGGTGACCTTTAAGTGAATTTAAGGGAAAATTCAGCCGATGGTTCAACATAAAGAAAAATATTAACATCTATAAACATCATGGTGAAGATGAAACATTCAAAGCATTCAAACAGCGTTCAGCTTATTTTACATCAACAACTTGCATACACAAGAAAGAACCGGTTTGAATAACTTACTTGTGGATAAACGCTCAGGGTAATGCGGTTGGACTGTCGGGTCGCCCTGCCAAGACTGGAAGATCTTTTTACATCTTCCTCCTCCTCCTCCTCCTCCTCCTCCAGCAGTGCCGTCTGCATTTCTGATGATGTCGTCTTGCTTTTCCTGGAGTTGCGTTTGGCCGGAGTTGCAAAGACCTCCACCGGTTCCTTCTGTTCTTCCAAGATCTCCAATGTTGCCGACTCCACCTCACTGCTACTCAATATCCTTCTGCTGGACCTCGTTGGAGTGTTTACCCGAGTGCTCCTGCGTTTGGCCGGTGTCGGAGTCTTGGAGCTTGTTCGCCGATAAACTTTAGTATCTGTGACGTCTTCTATTTCCTCCTCATCATCACTTTCGATCTTTTTGCTGTTCCTTATTGAGGTGGCCTTCTGGGAAACCCGACGTCTGGCTGGTGAAGTCGTTGTTTTGTCAGTATCCATGGCGATCTCCTCTTTAACATCTTCTTTTGGAGGCTCTGGCTTAGCGTTACGAGAACTTCTTCGAGGTGTGGTAAATTGGGCTTTGCTCTGGTTACTTTTACGACTAGGAGACGCAGGAAACTGGGTGCTGGCTAGTTCCTCCTCTGCTTCCTCTTGGAGGGGAACGGTAAAGGCAATCGACCTCCCTCTTGTTGTCCTCCGTGTTGGCGTGGAAGGAGCCTTCTTTTTCCTCTGGGAAGATGGGGCCTCGAGCACAGGCTGTTCCTCTGGCTGGCTATTTGAGATCACAACTCCTGCAGGTGCTGGTTCTTCCTTCTCCTCTCCCATCTCCCGATTAGCATTTTGCTCTGCCATTGAGTCTTTGTCATCCACAACTGGTGGGATGACTTCCAGTGCATTCGGTTCTGAGTCGGAAAGACTTTCAGGTTCTTGATCTTCTTCAGCAGGCATTTCTGCTGAAGGCTCCTCCACTGGACTTGGTTCAGACAACGGAAGGACTTCAGGTTCTTGATCTTCCTCTTCAGCCAGTATTTCTGCTGAAGGCTCCTCCACTGGACTTGGTTCAGACAACGGAAGGACTTCGGGTTCTTGATCTTCTTCAGCCAGTATTTCTGCTGTGGTCTCCTCCACTGGACTTGGTTCAGACAATGAAATGACTTCGGGTTCTTGATCTTCTACAGCCAGTATTTCTGCTGAAGGCTCCTCCACTGGACTTGGTTCAGACAACAAAATGACTTCAGGTTCTTGATCTTCTTCAGCAGCCAGTATTTCTTCTGTGGGTTCTTCCACTGGACTTGGTTCAGACAATGAAATGACTTCGGGTTCTTGATCTTCTTCAGCAGCCAGTATTCCTGCTGTAGGCTCTTCCACTGGAATTGGTCCAGAGTCGGAAAGACTTTCGGCTTCATTATCTTCAGCCAGCATTTGCGCTGGAAGTTCTCCCACTGGACTTGGCCCAGAGACTGAGCGTCCTTCCTGTTCCTGATCTTCAACTAGCATTTCTGCTGAAGATTCTCCCACTGGATCTGGTTCTGACATTGAAAGGCCTGCAGTTTCATGATCTTCAACCACCATTACTACCTCTTCATCACTCTGTACTTCAGCATCTTCTGTCTCAAGGTTTTCCGCAGTGTTTTCAGTTTGTAGGCCAGCAAGTTCTGACTCTGTCGTCTCATCTAGCTCAATGCCATCTAAAGTATCCATCTCTGTGCCCTGGTCCTCTTCAGAGATTTCTCCAGACCCAGGAGGATCCTGATCATCTGTGTCCAAAATAATGACCTCAGGTTTGTCAAGAGCCTCCACTGCTGGAGACAGGGAGGGAGGGTCAGAGCACTGCAGATTGTTCTCCATTGGCAGCGTGTCTGAATCATCGTCCATATCCAGCATCAGAGAGAAGCTGCCGTTAGCTTCGGTCCTCGGCTCATCTGGCACAAGGGTCTGCTGAAGCCCAGGAAGACACAGCTGAGAGCCATCGACCAGGCCTTGCCCCCCCACAAGCTCCAGTGGTACGAGGAGAGTGGTCGAGGGTTTGAGCTCCATGTATGATGTTCCTTGCTCTTCGTCCTCAACAACATCTAATCCTTCATCTTCACCGAGTCTCACCATCACCACCTCACCCTCCATGTCCTCCTCTAACATCTGTAGCGGAATAAACACACAGCAAGTTATTTCTTGATTTCTAACCTCTGACAAACAAAATAAACAGTTTGGCCTTAGCGGAGGTCTGGAAAGTGATCAATTAAATATTTTATCACGACTAATTGAGTAAATGCCTAATAAAGTGTTACCTTTATCTCTGCACCGGGCTCGATCAGAGAGAACTGCGCAGCCTCCTGTTCCGACAGACTTGGCAGGAAGTGTGTGTGTTCTTGTTGTACAAAGACTGAAGTGGGTTGGAGCGGTGGCAGCCTCCCATTACCCTGGACCTCCTCAATGATCTCCACCTCACTACCAGAGTCCTCTTCCTCTTCCTCTTCTTCCTCCTCCTCCTCCTCTTCCTCCTCGTCCTCCTCCTGATCAGACTCCTCCTCCTCCTCCTCCTCCTCTTCTTCTTCTTCTTCTTCTTCCTCTGACAAGGCGCTAGAAAGCTCTTCACTAACATTCAAACTCACAACAGCTAGTAGAAAATGAGAGAGCAGAGAAGTGCAGGTGTGTGAGGAAATGTGTAAAGCAGTACAGCAATAGTCAGTGTTCATTTGCATGTGTCGTCCTCACATTGGGAGTCTGTGCCTGTTGGCTCCGTCGACGTCACAGAAGCAGAAGATTTTTGGCTGGTGAACACTGGAGGAGCTTCAGCAGCATCCTGCACCTCCTCATCAGCCTCACCTGCTGACTCACTGGGAGAAGAACATTTTTATTAAAAACCTAAATACATCATTACATGACATTTGTTAGACGCTTTTATCCAAAGCGACTTACATACATTCAGTACTATGGACAGGGCTGCACATAACTGGTGCGCATGCGCACCCGACGCCAAAAAAGGAGCACCAGATCATTTGAAAAAAGGCACATTTGCGCACCAACAGACAGAGAGACAGACAGACAGACAGACAGAGACAGACAGACAGACAGAGAGAGATTTATTAGCGAGTTGTATAAGAACTGGTAGATAGCGGGGTTTCCCACACATAGACTTTACTTGCCGCCCAGGCATATTAACGGCCGCCAAAGTATAATTCGCGAGCCATTTAGGTTTAATTTTTTTAATCCCTTCCGCCAGCACGGCGGCATCTGCGATCCCCCGCTATACTCCTCGCTATCGCGTGAAGGGTCTGCTTTAAGCGCTCCGCACAGTAAAATTAGGATGAATCCTATTTTTGACGTGGCGCAGCCGCAAGGTAATGTCGGGCAGGCAGGAAGTGGAACGAACGAACGAACGAACGAACGAACGAACGAACGAACGAACGAACGAACGAACGAACGAACGAACGAACGAACGAACGAACGAACGAACGAACGAACGAACGAACGAACGAACGAACGAACGAACGAACGAACGAACGAACGAACGAACGAACGAACGAACGAACGAACGAACCACACACACACACACACACACACACACACACACACACACACACACACACACACACACACACACACACACACACACACACACACACACACACACACACACACACACACACACACACACACACACACACACACACACACACACACACACACACACACACACACACACACACACGAGGAGAAATGCCAGCGTTCTCCTCCGGTTTACGGGCACTGTGTAAATTATATATATAGAATAATTATGATGATGAATGCATTTTTTTACCACTAAAATACAGCAACACATCTTTGATTCATGTAGTTTATAACTGGGATATTACAATTATTATTAACTTTGTCTGTACAAAGTAGCCTGTCCAGGAAATATGCCCAAATCAACAAAAACTGCGAGCCGTGCTTCTGAAACGCGCCCGGTGGGTTATGACGCTAGAGGAGGTCGGACCAAAACCACGGCGCAGCCGTAACGCGGCGCAGACGGACCCGGTGGAAACTAGGGGTAACCCTGCTGCGTCCTCACTAGCGCCCGCCCTCCGTTCATAAAGTCAAGTACCCCTCAAAAAAGGTCCGGTTTATTTCATTTTAAGGATGCGCACCAAGCAACATCTCCATGTGCTCCTTTGAGAACCAGGGCAAACGAGTTATGTGCACCCCTGACTATGGAGTCCCAGCGGAGCAATTTGGGGTGAAGTTTCTTGCCAAGGGACACAACGACATGCTGACTGCAGTGGGACTCGAACTTGCTGATACCCTGATACGAAGTCCAGCACACTATCCACAGAGCCACAGCCTCCCAAATAATTATTTTTGCGAAACCATTACAATCATTCCTGCTTTTATGACCAACAAACCCTGGACAAAGTAGGGCTATATCCCAGAAACAAACCAAGAACCAGGTTCTCCTGATGGTTAATTATTTCTTTAAATAACAAATACATTTTAAAAAACGTTCCATCATTAGAGAATCAACTACATTACATTACATTGCATTTAGCTGACGCTTTTATCCAAAGCCACTTACAATAAGTGCATTCGACCAAGAAGATACAAACTTGAAGAAAACAGAATCATATAAGTACATCAGATTTCATAGAGCCAAACATTTCAAGTGCTACTCAACTAGCTTTAGATAAGCAAGTCCTTTATTAGTATATAAGTGCTTTGTTAGTATACGAGTGCTTTGTTAGTAATTCTATCGCTCGAAGTGGAGTCAAAAGAGTTTTTAGTCTGCGCCGGAAGATGTGTAAGCTTTCTGCTGTCCTGATGTCAATAGGCGCTTTCACAACGGAGCACTTTTCCCAGTATAGTCCCGATATAGTTCCGAAAATGTGCGTTCACACCAAAAAAATCCGGAGCTAGAACTTAGTTAATGAGAACCTTTCCACCCCCTTTTCAGTCCCTGCTAGAGAGCAGGTACTTTCATGGGAGAAAAAGGTTCCCATTTCTGATTGGCTGGGCGGATTGCAAACCAGAGTCCTGCATCGGGTCGGGTACCCGACGGGTGACCCGCAAAAAAGGTGATTTGCGGGTGGTATTTTTTCAAACGCTTTTTTCCGGGTTCGGTTCTGGGTAAAACAAAGATGATGCGGGTCGGGTTGCGGGTGTTGCATAATAAATATATTTAAATAATAATAATTTAGTTTAATGTTTAAATCCTCAGACCTCTCCCCCGCGGGACCGAGCATAATCATAACCTCTGCAGCGCATCTATCTGCTGCTGAGCGCGCCACATTCGAAATGGCTGAGGTGAAGCTCTCTAGCGGTGAATACAGCATTTTCAATAACTCTTCCTCAAGAGCGAAATCCAACATCTGGGAGGCTTTTGGTGTCATCCTAGATGGAGAAAATAACCAACCTCCCAGGCTTTTTGAGCCAAATATGCAACTGCGTGTGTTAATAATTGCACGTTTTCACTGCTTATATATATATATGCGGGTTCGGGTCGGGTTGCGGATCTTGTGCCGGCGGGTCGGGTCGGGTTGCGGAACTAATTGGCAATATGTGCGGGTAGCGGGGCGGGTTCGGTATTGCGCGGCGGGAGCGGGTCTTGAAAATCAGACCCGTGCAGGACTCTGTTGCAAACCACGTAAAACTCCCAAAAAGTTTTGTGAAGCCGCCATTTTATTTGCATGCATTAGCATTATTAGCATTAGCCCAGCACACCAACGGAGAGAGACTAACTTATGGAAACACAAAATAAAATGTGGGAGCGGTGGAGATGAGGAGGTGTCGGCGTTTCTGCCGATTTACTCTGAAGGCTTCAGCTTCTACTGAAGCCAGTCCCCAACTCAGGGGACTTACGGCCGAGGACTTTGGGTGGCAGTATAAGCAAATATGAATATACACACAACCTGAAAACATATGCTTCTGGCCACAGCTTCAACAATTGGTGTTATAGGTAAGAGATTTTGTTCTTCTTTTTGTAAACAGAGCATTTACAGACCTGTTGAAGGAGGCCTGCATCTGGGATGCGTCGTGGATTCCTGAGCGGGAGAGCGGAGGAGACGAATCGCCGCCAAACAGATGTCTCTCTACAAACGCTGTCAGATCTGTCAGATAAAACAGGAGAACTCGTAAGTATGAAGTCCTTATGTTCTTGGTATGGTTATGGGTACATTTTCCACCATAGAAAAGCCAGGTGTTACACAATTTCCTCGTAGATTTTTGGTCTAAGAACCACTATCGCTGCCTGCGTGGTAATATCTTCACATTTAAAGTTTAAATGCATAATTTAAAGATGGACCTGATGACTCCAGTTCCTCTTCTGGTGTGATTATGGGTTCAGGGGCTGCAGATGGTTTCAGAGCCTCGGTGAACTCTGTGGATTCAGAGGCCTCAGTCTGGACGTCCTGCTCCACTGGAAGATCCGGGGATTCGACTTCAGCACCAGAGTCTGTGCCCTCAGTAACCTGGTGACAAACTAGTAGAATACAATATGTTTGTCAAGCCATGTTTTAGGGAAGTGTGGGGAAAACAATTTCTTAACAACTCTTATTTTGGAATTGTAAATCTCAGAGCAGATCTAGGTATCTTGGTGGGGTGACTTGGTGTGAGACTTCTAAAAAAGTAATTGAGAAATAAATAAACCTAATTACGCAAATGATTACCTTCCTGATAATCAGGGCCCAGGAGTTCAAAACTTTCAATCTCAATCAGATCCGATCGGATTTTGAAATCCCATTTTTTGTGATCCAGGATCAGACAAATCGGCCAGATTTTGTCCCTGGAGTTCAAAGCAATTCACGATAGGATCAGCCTGATCCAGATTACGATTTTTCAAGATGACTAGATCCTGAGTGCTTTAATCCTACCGATCGCCATCTAGTGGACATTTAAAATAATACAAGGAAGACAAGAGACCACATTGCAGACATCTATTGTCCGCAATTACTTTTGAAAGGTGATGACAGATGGACTTTTTTTTTGTTGAAGGTATTTTTTCTTTAATCTAAATTACATTTGTGATTGACAATCTTCGTTGTGATACTTTCATGAGCATAAACATTTATGTCATCAACATTTGGTTGAAAACAAAATAGGCCACCACAAACATGACCAAAAAATTAAAAATAAAATTGATTTGCCATGAAGGCAAACAATTGTGTATTATTTCAGTTAACAAACTTTGCCATCTTATTTATATTGAAACATATTTTTAAATAAATGGTACCGTACATTTTGCTATGGTAATCCACTGGAAATCCACCCCTCTGGTGGGATCAGGATAATCCAGTTTTTTGGGATCAAACTGATCCCAATCCTGTGTTGTCGGTTGGAACAGGGCTCTCGACTAACTTTTTTCACCATCCTCCCGGAACCGTCCCGAAATACAATCTAAGCCGTCCCGAAATTAATGTGGACCGTCCCGAATTAAAAATATTAGTTTTTCTACTACTTATCATTAGTTAAAATCATTCAAAGTGACCTTTAACATAAATAAAACATCATACAAATCATTAGATGATAATTCATCAACCTTATTATTTGAGTAAATCAGTCAATCACATGACAAAGGCCAAATATATTTAAACAAACACACAAACGAGAAAATTACTAATATTGAATCAAATCAAGTCCCATCCAATTAACAAAAAAAATCCAACACTCTGTCCTGAAGACAGAACCCAGAGTAACCACTAACCAGGAGGATAGTCTGTAACACAGTCAGGAGACCTTTACAAACTGCCCCGCCCCCTCGCACACAGACGGGAGAGAGAGATCTCGTCTGGATTGGAAAGATTGAAAATACATCATAGACGCATGTTGTAGTCTTATTGCATATTAGAAACGGAGTTGGATAAACTAAAACTGCGATATAATGTTTATGTAGCAATACTACATATGACATATATTTTTTAAATGTCTCCAGTACCGATAAAAAGTCAGATAACGTCGGAGCTTAACGTTACCACTGTCTTTAATAATTCCGGCCCGGGCGGAGCCCGTTTAATACCGGGGCTCGGTACCCATCCATACATGGGGAGAGGCGCAGCATATTGCTAAGGACTAAATACGATGGGGGGTTCTCATCTCAGCCTTATTACCCATAGGGGATGAAGTGGAGTAAGTAAATAAAGAGGCCGGCGCTCCAGGGTCTGGTTCTGCTGTGCGTTTTTGTGATGTAAAGGTAAAACATTTCAGAATTCCTCCACGGGATACCATCGTCATTTTACATCACTCAACCCGCAAAATACACACACTCAGTACATAGCCTACTGTAGATAGACCCGCGAATTTGCGGGCCAGGAATTCGCGGGCACAGCCAGCTGTGCGGCTGACTGACAGCACATGGACACAGTTTACGTGTATGTGTGTGTGTGTGTGTGTGTGTGTGTGTGTGTGTGTGTGTGTGTCTGTTTCTGTGAGTGTGAGTGTGAGTGTGAGTGTGTGTGTCTGTTTCTGTGTGTGTGAGTGTGAGTGTGAGTGTGTGTGTGTGTGTGTGTGTGTGTGTGTGTGTGTGTGTGTGTGTGTGTGTGTGTTTCTGTGTGTGTGTGTGTGTGTGTGTGTGTGTGTGTGTGTGTGTGTGTGTGTGTGTGTTTCGCGGGTTGCTAAATGTTTTGTGTGTTTATGTTGACAAGGAGGTTTAATAATTGTGTGCTACACACAACGTGCAGTCGATTTCATTTTCATCGCCGTTTGTAGTAGAGTTAGCAGGGTATTTTTATTTTAACTCTCGTCCCAAATTCGTCCCCAAATTATTTTTTATCCTCCCTGACACTATTTTTTTCGGCCCCGGGACGACGGGAGGTCCTTAAACTCGAGCCCTGGGTTGGAACTACCCATTTTGAAGATTTGATCCAGATTAAAGCTTGGATTGGATTTCCTCATCTGATCGGATATCAAAGTGATCCTAATCCTGTTTTTTGGTTTTGAACTCCCCAAAATCCAAATCTGATCTGATCAGATAGGGATTAAAAGTGTTGAACTCCTGGGCCCAAATGATTACATTCCTGCAGTGGTCAGACTATACAACCAGCACAGCCCCTAGTTGCCCCCCGTCCACACACACACACACACCACACATACTATATCACCCCTTGCTGCTAAATACCAACAAACTATGTGCAACATGTGCAATATAGATGCCGTTAATAACAGTGTAATATATACCTGGCTGCTAAATCCTAAGAACTGTTACAAGGTGTGTATTTTGTAAATTGTGTAACTTTTTATTTGTTATTATATCATAACTTAGTACTTTTTTTTTTTTAATGCATGTCACATATTTACCATTATGTAACATTAAGCTGTCTGTGGCTCTTATCCTGCTGTAACTACGCACCTTTCCCCTCCGTGGGATTAATAAAGGTATTCTGAATTACCTTGAGTGGACGTCTCTTCTCGGGGAGGAGTTGCAGCATCTTCATGTTTGCTAATGGTCTGAACTTCCTGTTCATCCTCCTCTTTAGACTGAACGTCTTCCACATGTTTAGCCTCCTCTTCAAGACCACCTTCCATCACGTCCTCAAATGTTTCATCCTCATTCTCCTCCTCTTCCTCCCTCGCTGTGTCCTCTGATGTCAGGACAGGGGTCTGCTCATTGGTCTCTGAGAGCTGTTCCTCTGCTTCTTCATTTTCAGTTGGGTTTTTGATGTTCACTGTCACTACCTCGTCTTCTTCCGCTGTTTGCCCCTCCTCTCTTTCTTGGTCCTCTGGGAGAAGCAGTGCATCATAAAACTCCAGAGTGGTGTCGGACTGCTGGCTGGTGTCAAAGCTCAGGTTGAGTTTTGTGCGTGTTGCATCTGATGGTCTGGTTTTTGCAGCACTCTCATGGATGGAGATTGACTCGCTCACAAAGCATCTCAGCTCTGGGGAGGGAAGACCACCTTCTGGAGGCAGGAACTTCACATGAGGTTCTTCCCTTTCCTCCTCTTCATCATCATCATCCTCGTCCTCCTCCGCAGGCTGTGCAGACCAGGTCTTATGTGTTGCCTTGGATACAATGGGGTCTCTGGTCAACAAGCTAATCTCACTGTCTGCTGCCACCTAGAGAAGAAATCCAAAGAAGAGAGCAAACCCATTTTATTGACTAAAGACCAGGAGGCCGGGAACACTTTACTAAAAAACACATTTTGGTTTGGCCCTTGATTTTTTTGTTTTGTCAGTTAGATGTGGCCGAACAAACAAGATAGATAGGGTGGACATTGAGCAAGACCAACTTTATAAATGACATAAATTCTATCACAAAAATTAACCAAATGTAAGAGGACTAGTTCACACATTGCCTCGTAACGTATGTTTGTGTTGCAGTATTTATTATTTTTCCAAACTGTCACAATTCTAATTAAGACAGAATGAAACTGAAAAGCTAAACAGCTAAATGGGGATAATGGTTGAGTCTGCTGACAGAAACCACTAAGCACAAATGAGTTGGAGTCGGTGTTTTTTGGCGTGTGAGGTGGCTTCTGAGAGTCGACCCACCACTGCCATATAGTGCTTGGTCTTACCCCATTGGTCCATCGGATGCCCTTCTCCGATACAGGAGTTTCTTCCTCATCCATGAAGGTGATCCGGCTCTCTTTGTTGCGGAGTGGGGGGGTGATGGAGCGTCCTGGAGAAGCAGACGGGGTGGCGACGGGTGTGGGCCTCAGGCTGCTGCGCAGGATGGACTGGGGAGTGAAGGCAGAGAACACGGGGCCAGAAGCAGCCAAAGCCCGCGCTCGCTGAAAAAAAAAAAACTTGAAGTGTAAGCAACAAATATTCTAAATTATCCAGGTTTACTTAGTCAATTAATGAAAAGAAAAAAAATATGTATATAAACAGCATTTTTTCAAATCGATTTCACTTCTTAAGATATCGTGATGAGTAAGCGTTTAGGTGTTGATTTCTTACCTTGACAACCTGTGGTGTTCGCAGCAGACTGAGTTCAGGGGCCTTGCCGGTACTCTTTGGAGAAACCCAGGAGCTGAAAGGCCCGGGAGTACTGAGCAGAGGGCGGGGGGTCGTACAGGAGGGGTGAACCACCAAGTCCTTCAGCCTGGTTAGATAAATATTAACATCAGATTATTATTTGTTCTTTATGACAAATGATCAAACAACTTGTTTTTGATTAAATTGTGTCAGAGGAATAAAGCTCTCATGAGAGTACCTTGACTTTCGTCTGGAGGTAATGGTGATGGGAGTCCCCAGGAATGGCTCAGAAAGGGCCATGGAGGAGGAGGAGGGCTTGGGGCTGTAAGCATCAGCAGCCTTCGGACTGGCAGACACATTTTTTTTAAAGATTAGAAAATAAGATTATTCTTTTAAAACCAATACAAATTAATAACTTGAGTTGCCATGTTTGTATTTTCTGCTCACCTCCTGCCTGGGGAGGACTGTGGTGAAGCTCCTTTGCCCAACCACACCTCCTCAATCTTGGACAGAACATTGTTGATGAAGCCGGCCCTCGACATCACCTTCTCACTGACTGAGCGTCTGGTGATGGTTGACAGTGGCTGTGGCCGAGAAACTGTATCACAGGAAGTGAGTGTATTATTTATATTGGATAAATAATGTAACTTTAGCAGAGGTTACATTTAAACTAAAATAACAGACACTAATGCTGTGGTTGCACGCAACATATATGTTTCTTGGAGCAAATAGAAATAGACAAAAGTTTAAGTTGGGCATCTGCTCACTTTCTCGGTGGATGGCGTTGGGATGCTGGTACGGCTTCCCTTTCTCCATTGCCATTTTCCTCTGGACTCTGGGCAAAACTTTGCCGTACTGATCCAATATCGAGTTCCTGGTGATGGAACGTTCTTTAAGCTTTGGGTCTCGCTCATTCTACAAACAAAGAAGAGAGAGAATGTGGTTATAAATATTATGGGATTTGAGTATCTTCTTTCTTGCACACCGATAGGATTTACATGTTTGGAGAAATGACTAAATTGATTTAAAAAAAAAAAAAGGAATTTCTACTGTTGAATATGAGTCATATCTTAACAAAACATGAGAACTATAAATGTGACAAACTATATCTCAAGTTAATGCTGGGATAACAACCCTAGTAAAATATACCAGAGCGTCAAACCTACCGCGAAGTTCACTTTGAGCCTCTGGTTGAGCTGCAGCGCAGGAATGTATTTGGCCTGCTGGAGGTAATGAACCATCAGCAGTTCTCTGTTCTGGAGACCCCCTGTCCCCTGGAGGAACTTCTCCAAACCTTCCTGAAACACAAACCCAAGATCCGTGAATTTGAGGCATTGACTTTAAAATCCAAAAACAAAAGAAAGGAATAATCTACAAGAAGAATAATGGAATTAAAAAAATAAAAAAATCAGCTAATGAACTTGTGTCCCTCCCACCTGCTCAGTGACGCTCAGAGGAAGTTTGAACAGCTCGGGGATGAGGCCCAGCTCCTGGCAGCTCTCATACAGAAAGGCCAGCAGCTCTTCCATGTTGAGGCGATTAGAGTGCTGCCGAAGTAAGGACCACGCCTCTATGAGACACCTGGATTAGCAAAGGTAAAATAAGACATCAAGAGCTGACAGGAGTTTTATCATGCTCATTTCCTAAAACAAAAAGACATGAATTCTTGTGTTTTATAGTACATTTATATGAAAGTTGTTTCTGCTAGTGGTTTGCACACGGTCCTTTCCCTTTGTTCTTACTTGTTGTGTATAAGTACAGACAGGTAGAGTTTGGCCTGGGAGGTGGAGGAAACTGGGGGCTTCGTAACGTGAAAGTATCGGAGGGCCACTGCTTGTTGGCTCTGGCACATCAGAGCATGCAGGACGCGCTCGTGCTGCCACTCAAACTGACACTGAGAGGCCGCGGGATGCAGGAGCAACTCGAAGGAACTCTGAGCAGGAAAAAGAGAACATCAGTGTCAGAAGAGAGAGAATGAATGAAGTGTATCAATCATGTTGACAATAGTGTGGTTTGTTTACACTTTTGAAGCTCTCTGGACTTGCACGTCTTTATATCCATATCTACATCCAAACAAAATCAGTCAAATGTGTCAGAGGGGGTGTACCTGGTGGTCGTGATGGTCCAGCAGCCAGAGGCCTTGAACTAGTTTCACCAGTCCGATAGGGATGGCAAAGGCTGGGGGGAAAGACTCCACTGAGGCGCCCTCCTTATTGGGGAAGGAGTACAGAACATCCAGCAGCAGGTAAATCACCTGGGACAACAGGTCAAGGATCATACATGAGGTAGGCTTAGGAGTTTGAGATTTACAACTAAGATCAGTTAGATTGTCAATTAAACGAGCCATTTAACCCATTTAACACCACGTAAGTAATTTCATACATAACTTAGCATTATCAATAGAAAGGATACAATTGCATGTTTGGTAGATTCATCGATGTTGTCTAGGAGATAGATGTCCAATAACGCCTGTGGAACAATACAAAAATCAGGTATAAAATCAAACCGTAAAAGCAGCAGATAAAACTTAAATTAGCCACGAAAGAGAATGTAGGAAAAAAAATGAGATAAAGAATACATTCGTTTAACGCTTACATGCAATGTAGGTGGTGGGTATTGCCCAGTGCCATTCTCATCCCTCTTCCACAGGTTGGTCAAGCGCTCACCACACTGGCCGACCAAACCGTCAATCATCAGGCAGTCGGCACACCACTTGCCCCTGAGAACACCCAGCAGAGGGTCAGCATCATATCAACTTAGAATAACACTGTCATAAAAAAGATTTAATTCAGAGAAATATTGGAAGCTGCATTCATAGATTTTAAAATATTTGCAAGACTGAATTGATTTCAAGCAAAGATGACTCACTTAGACAGCCTGGCGAGCTCCTCTCTGCGTATAGTATAATAGTTGCTGATGACAGAGTGAGTGTAGAAAGGCCTGGAGATCTGGAGAGCGTCATCTTCTGGTGGGGAGGGCAGTTACAATCATACAGTGAGAATTCAGTAATATTCAAAAGTTTGGCAACCCAAAAAAACATTCAGATAATATTCTGTTAAAAAAGTAAATAACATTACCAACTAGAAACATTTTCAATTGAAAGTTGTTAACAGCATCCAGACAAACCCTAACTGCACATTCCACAATTCCTTTATGCTTAAGATATGTGTAGGTCAATGGGATCATTGTCCTGCTAGCAAACAATGTTTTCACTGACTCAGAGGAACAGTGTAGTTTGAAATTGCTCAAAAGGTTGAATGTTCATGCCAACAACACCTTACAGTACCTGATCCCTCCGGCAGCAGACCGGTGCGACAGAACCAGAGCACCACCTGAGCGTACTTTGAAATCAGACTGGACACCAAGTTCTTGTTTACCAGACCCACCATGCCTACACAAGGAAAAGATATAAGCAAAACCTCTCAATAAACCTGAATGACTCAAAACAACACCACAAGAGCCTTTCGGTCACTGCATATGGCTGATCCAAGGACACTGCATTATAGCTCAGTGTAATAAACCATAAAGACACTATTTTATTGACTTCAACACTCAATACACATTAAAACAGTTTAGCATGAATGAGAGTTCAGTGTTTCCCACAGAATGTGATTCTATTTGTGGGGGCACCGTGTGTGTCTGAGTATGTTGCACCTTTTTGTGTGAGTTCCTGAGCTTCACTGAGCAGACAGTGGAAGATGGTGCTGAGGTTACTGAGCAGTCTCTGGCTGTGCTGCAGCAGCTGCATGGTCTGAGGGTCTGTGAAGTTGGAGGAGCTGTCAAACAGCGGTGCACCTAGGGAGCAAACACACACATTCAAATGTCAATGCCAACAGGATGGATAATCAACCTGAAGGGTTACTTTACCTTGCAAACACGTCAGATCTAATCTATTTAAATGTATTACTAGATAGCCTGAGTGGTTGCCAAAATAAGGTTCGTCAGATGTCCATTTCTTTAAAACTGAGAACATTTCACTTCACTAATTCAAAGATTATGAATGTTATTTAAAAAAAGCACATTTAAGTATTACTGAGACTGCTTGGTGGATTTCAAAGTTCTAAGGTTCTTGTATATGTATAATTCAGAATGTCTTTCCATTAAAAAATAAAATAATATTACAACTTACAGATGCCATCCAGGTCCTCCTTGGTCTGGACCACTTTGTTCCAGGCCCAATCCAGGATGTAGCGCAGGTTCAGTGCAGAGCCTGGTTGTTCTGTTAAGAAGGGACAAAATGAAAAGCTTTAGAGTTGAATGCATTTATGTAAAGGGCCTGAGTAACGACATGTTTCTATGTGTGAGATGAAGCCATAGAGAGAAACAAGAGCATAGCGTTGCATATATGGCTGCATAATAATGCCGTGAACATTTTGAAAACAATGACAGTTTTTATAAATCCCAATGACTCCTCACCTTCTGCGGTCCACTGCTTGATACAGCCAGTGATCATTCCCAAGGAGCTGGTCTCTACCGCTGTGGACAGTATGGCATCCAGCTGCTCCTCCTACAGGCCAACAATACGTTACGTGTACCAATTATTGCCAGGTCTTCTGAATGAAATTGTTTTGTAATGGAAAAGGAAAAAAGGGAGTCACTTTAGCATGTGTGTGTACCTGAGAGAGGCTGGAGGGCTGGGTGTCAGCCAGGCGAGAGGAGAGGAGGCCGGACATGAGGCAGCGAGAGTAGCTGTTGGAGATGACTTCACTGGAACAAGGAGCAGCTTTCTTCAAAAAGCTCAGGGTCTGGTGATAACAAAGGGGAGGTAAGGTTTAAAATAATCCTATTTTCCAATAGAGCTGCAATGGTAAATTGACTCATCAATAAATTAATAGATAGATAAATAATCTTCAACTATTTAGACAATTGAAAATGCTGTTTTGCTTCTCTCTATTAAAATCACATTAAACTGATGACTTTGAGTATTCAAATAAAAAAAAACAAGACATTTAAACATATCATCTTGGAGTTTTTGAAACTAGGGATAGACATTTTTTTTTTAAACCCACACACACACACACCCTAGGGTATATTATGGGCAGTAATGATGTGGCATTACTTCATTGTGTGTGTCTGTGCGCATGCTTGTATGTGTTTGTGTAACGACTATTAGTGTGCTGTGGAGAGAGTAGCTATTAAGATAAAGGATGTTTTATATAGAACAAAACACTTTCCAAACGTAGAAGAAGAACACACACACACACACACACACACACACACACACACACACACACACACACACACACACACACACACACACACACACACACACACACACACACACACACACACACACACACACACACACACACACACACACACACACACACACACACACACACACACACACACACACACACACACACACACACACACACACACACACACACACACAGACACAGAGAGAGAGATTTCCATTCAAATCAACTTGACATAACCAAATTCTTTGTGAAGGGAAATTATTGTGTAGCATTAGCACAACAACAATTCACATCCTAAGTTTGTTGAGCCAACACACAGGAAAAGGCTGTGTAAACTAACAAGCAAACATTGAGAAGCATGCCTTTAAATATATGTACGGTCAAAAATGCTTTCAACAAATTGAATGCAATGTCATACAATTAATGACGAGGTGAAAGTATGCATGATTGAAAATTGAACAAGAATCTCACCTCTTTCTGATACCCAGAGCAGGTCGAGTGCACAATTCCAGAGGTGATCAAACAGGTAACATCTGGAACATGAAAGCAAGAAAAACTGTTTAGTCAACCTTCACAGTAGAACAATCCTTCAGAGACAAGGCCAGGGCTCGAGCTTAAGGATGTCCCGTCGTCGAAAAAAATAGTGTCGGGGAGGATAAAAAATAATTTTGGGACGAGAGTTAAAATAAAAATACCCTGCTAACTCTACTACAAACGGCGATGAAAATGAAACCGACTGCACGTTTTGTGTAGCACACAGTTATTAAACCTCCTTGTCAACATAAACACACAAAACATTTAGCAGCCCGCAAAATACACACAGTACGTAGCTACAGCTGTGCCGCTGGTTGTCAGCCAGTCGCACAGCTGGCTGTGCCCGCGAATTCCTGGCCCGCAAATGTGCGGGTCTAGCAGCTACATTATGTACTGAGTGTGTGTATTTCGCGGGTTGAGTGATGTAAAATGACAATGGTATCCCGTGGAGGAATTCTGAAATGTTTTACCGTTACATCACAAAAACGCACAGCAGAACCAGACCCTGGAGCGCCGGCCTCTTTATTTACTTACTCCTCTTCATCCCCTATGGGTAATAAGGCTGAGATGAGAACCCTCCATCGTATTTAGTCCTTAGCAATATGCTGCGCCTCTCCCCATGTATGGATGGGTACCGAGCCCCGGTATTAAACGGGCTCCGCCCGGGCCGGAATTATTAAAGACAGTGGTAACGTTAAGCTCCGACGTTATCTGACTTTTTATCGGTACTGGTGACATTTAAAAAATATATGTCATATGTAGTATTGCTACATAAACATTATATCGCAGTTTTAGTTTATCCAACTCGTTTAAATATATTTGGCCTTTGTTCATGTGATTGACTGATTTACTCAAATAAAAAGGTTGATGAATTATCATCTAATGATTTGTATGATGTTTTATTTCTGTTAAAGGTCACTTTGAATGATTTTAACTAATGATAATGTAGAAAAACTAATATTTTAAATTCGGGACGGTCCACATTAATTTCGGGACGGCTTAGATTGTATTTCGGGACGGTTCCGGGAGGATGGTGAAAAAAGTTAGTCGAGAGCCCTGCAAGGCTGCGCGAGCAAATACTGAGCAACACAAACAGAGCACATAAATACAGAAGGATAAGGGGAGATAATACAAAAATATATCACATTGTTGCACATAGTGTCTACACGTACCAAAGTTATATGTGGTGGGGTTAAAGTACTGTTCTGGTGGGGGGCAGGTGAAGGGAAGGCCCCTGCTCAGGCTGCGCTCGTGCACCAGCACATCCAGGAGAACATGTTTAGACACCATCTGCACCACGGGGTCCAGAGACCAAACTGCCAGGTAGGGACAATTTTGCAGAGACTGACCCGTTCTGAAAGCAACACACAAGCGAAAGTTAAATTGAGTGAAAGATGATTTATCAAAATGATGGAGGAGTTAAGTTTTGAATGGGTTTATATGAGATTATTACAACACAAAAATGACTTCAACCAAATCTTCAAATCACTTTTCAGTGTATGCAACTGTTGAAAATATTCTGTAAAAAAAGGATGTGATGAAAGTCCGTAATTTATTTTAAATGTATTTCAATTAAGAACTCAAAAAATACTAAATCAGTCTCAATAGGCACGTTCACACCGCAGTACTTTTCCCACTTTAGTTCATCAGAACTCTTTAGTTCTGATGAACTAAGTACAGGTCACTTCTTCTTCTTCTGCTTTGGGTTTACTGACAGGCAGCAAACAACTTCACGGCGTAAACTGCCGCCCAAAATCCCCGGCCGGAAGTCCCCGGAGTTAGGGACTGGCTTCAGTAGAAGCTGCTGGGAGTCCCAGCAGCTTCTACTGAAGCCTTCCGAGTAAACGGCCAGAACGCCGACACCTCCTCATCTGCACCGCTCCCATGATTTATTTTGCCATAAATTAGTCTCTCTGCGTTTCTGCACTGGGCTAATGCTAATAATGCAATGCGAGGATAATAAAATGGCGGCTTCACAAAAGCTTTTGGGAGTTTTACGGGGGGTGGTTTGCAATCCGCCCAGCCAATCAGACATAGGAACCTTTTTCTCCCACGAAAGTCCCTGCTCTATAGCAGGGACGGAAAAGGGGGTAAAAAGGTTCTGATGAACTAATTTAGTTCCTGGGGCTTGTTGGTGTGAACGCAAATATATCGTAGTTCTGGTGAACTATTGTGGGAAAAGTACTCCGGTGTGAACACGGTTAATGATACCTCAAAGAGTCTGGCATCTGTGCGTGGTACCAACGGTTGATGTCAAAAACCCCGATGTAGGTGGATGGGGTTCCCTGACCGTAGGCCTTGACTTGCCAGCAGAAGATGGAAACACTGGTGTCTGGAGATGCAACTGTACATGTGGAGTGAGAGAAAGGAAGGAGAAAGGGGAGGGTTAAAAAGGGAGGTACAACAGAAAGGAAGTACACACTGTATGCAAAAAAAAAGGACAGGCTGTTCTCCACAAGTAGATAGTAACAGTAGAAGCAGTTTTAACTAGGGCTGTCAAGTTAACGCAAAGCAAAAAAAAAATTAACGCCACTAATTATTTTAACGCATGTGTATTTTTTGTCCTCGGCCACCCCGTAGTTTCTGATGCTGACAGCCCCGCTCCTGCCGCCCGCTTGCGGCAGACCACACTTCCACGCTCACTGGCAGGCACCGACTGGCCATCGGGAGGACCGGGAGGGTGTGTGTATGTGTGGCACGAGCGAGTGAGAGAGAGACCTTACGTGTATTGTTGTTGTTAGCATCTGGTGCTAGTTACACACACACACACACACACACACACACACACACACACACACACACACACACACACACACACACACACACACACACACACACACACACACACACACACACACACACACACACACACACACACACACACACACACACACACACACACACACACACACACACACACACACACACACACACACACACACACACACACACACACACACACACACACACACACACACACACACACACACACACACACACACACACACACACACACACACACACACACACACACACACACACACACACACAGAATTGAGGCGAATATTTGTAATGTTCAGAGGTTGTTGTGTTTAATATTCATGACAAATATTTCTCATTGTTCAAATGATAATAAAAATTTGCATAAAGCATATTTGTCTACTCATATGTTGATAAGAGTATTACAAACTTGAAAATATTACTCTAAGGTACATTTAGAACAGATACAAAATGTGCGATTAACTATGGACAATCATGCGATTAAATATTTTAATCGACTGACAGCCCTAGTTTTAACACATTAATCAGGCACAGAACATGCAACTAAAATGACTGGCACCATTCAAACTCAACTCTTGGACCTTTATCGTCATGTTTCTTTTTTCTGTTATGGCCTTCACAGCGGCTTCAAGCTAAAACAATTTCATTCCCACTGCAATATCAATTTTAGGTAGGCCAAATAGAATTACTGTCATTAATATTATAAGCAGCTTTCAACACCTGCTCATGTTATTTAAGGAATTGTTTTTTTAGTCGTTAAAAGTAGCTCCCAAGCTGAAAAAGTGTGGGCACCCCAGGCCTAAACTATCTCATTTTGATAGACAAAAAGGATGATTTTTTTTATTTTCTTCAAAGGTTATATTTCTCTAATACCGCAACGCTGTCAATGTCAAAGCACAGCATATTCAAATATGATTGGAAATACTTAAAAGCTGCACAAAGTTGTTCCATAGAAATTAATATCTTCCACAGATAGTTTCAGGGGAAGCGGGCTAACCTTCGTTCATGCTGTCGTCTCTGTCAGGATGGTGTCGGAACTTCTCGATGGTCTGGCAGCTCAGCAGGCGGGTGTTGGTGGCCTGGGCCCTGAGAGGGAAAGCTGGACCATTTAACTCCTGACTGTAACGTTCCTCACAGTACTCCAGACCCTGAGAGACAGCAAGTTAAAAAGGGAAGAATGTAAATCAAAAAAAGTAAATATATATAGTAAATCAGCTGGGACTTAAACATCACGAGTAGAGTGAGGGTGTCACTATTTGAGGTCAATAGAGAGAATAGTGGTGTGATTCTGTGTGCACTACAAACCTCATAGAGGATCTTCCCAGATGATAGACACTTCCTTTCACTGAAAGCCAGCTGAAGTAGGCGGAGGCTGACCATATCTCCCTCGCTGTGTGGGAGTGAGAGAAAAATAGGCAAGGGGAAAATAAGAACCTACAGAATCTCAAGGAAAATATGCCATGAGTTCACCTCTTTAAATTCACACAAATAACATAGAAAACATGTGTTTAATGCAGGACTTACAGGTCCTGAGAAGACTGGACAGCCCAGAGGTAGCAACAGTTCCTGGGGTCGTTTTCTGGCTCCTGGAAGGTGAAGGCATGCACAGGCACCCTGCCACCTTCTAACTGGGAGTGGTATCTACACATAGAAGGAAACTTTTATGAACACATGGTGACTTTTCTAATTAAAAATGCATAGCGTTGAGCCTAAAATGGAAAGTAAATCATAGCTGCTTATGAATAAAAAAGCAACCACAGACATGCAATTACATTACATATGGCTCTTGGGATATGAAACATGTTTGTAATGAAAAACCTACAGTTTGTTGGACGGATTCTTTTTTATTTAATAGGTTTTTATATTTTAATGTATTCATTCGTTTTTTCTTCCTTTATTTTACAGAGAGGGATCACTAATTATTTTATTGTGTTTTATCATACCTTTTACCTGCTGTGTCTTTACAGAACATACGGTAATAATCCAATGTGGCCTCACAAAGGATTGTCTATAAACTGACACCCAGGCATTTTTTGCACTTTCACAGAATATGGAAGTCAACAGAAATAGAAAAACTCACTCCTTCTTTAGAGTCTTCATGTTCCACAGCTGTAAGTTTCCATCTGAAAATCCCACCGCCAGCTGGTTGGTCCTGGAGATGTACTGCAGAGCTGTCGCTCCAACACTGCTGGGCCCATTCAGCTGGAGACAAAGATGTCTGCCCTGACTGGTGCCGACTTCTCTCAGCCGGGGGATCTCTGCTGGAGATTTGGTCACTACCTGCAGGTCTGTGAACAGAGCAAATATAAAAAGAGAGATGGTTTCAATTGGAGAAACAAGTTTGTAGCAGGAAATCCAGAAAGCAAGACAATAATTATTTTACTCCCTCAAGAGGCCTATAGGCTCGCATCATTATATATCCATTTTAGAATAGAAGAGTTCAATCACACAAGCTCCTCACCTGAAGCCTCCAGTTCACTTTGGCTGCAGGACAGGTCGTCCAGGCAGAGGTCGACCAGCAGAACATGGCCGAGATCTGTTACTACGGCGGCAATGCCAAAGAACCAGCGCAGACTTTGGTGAAGATGCTGGGTGGAAGCACTTGCTCCACCATAACTCACTAACGGCTCAATAGCTGTAATCTACAGCAGAGAGGATGGAAAGAAAACAGAAAGAAAGTGTTGAAGTTCTGATGGATAAGATAAGATAGGATAGGATGTCCTTCTCTTAAATACCAGTAGCATGTTGCCCTAAACCGGTACATTGAAATCATTGTTTAAGAAGATTTAGTCCACCTCGACCAGATCAGAGTCGAGGTGACCCTGGTGCACTGCCCACTCACCCTGCCTGGTATAACAACAGCTTTGACCACCCTTGATAGTCCCAAATCATAAAGACACAGCACACTTCCCTCTGCTTCCTCCAAGCCGACAAGTAATCCAGACCTAGTAAATTACAATAATAAAAAGCATTAGCATATATATATATATATATATATAAATAAATATAAAAGAACACATCTTTTTTGTAACAAAATGTGGAAGCACATAATTCTGACACTTGTTCACTATCACAAATTACAAGTTTAAATACTATTTTATAGTTTGTTTGGACTACAATCCACATCAAATAGATAGAAAGAGAAAAGTAGTGGAAGAAAGCTCAGACCTTTTTAGCCAGCTAAAGTCCCTGGCAGCAAGGACAGTGGGGGGGTGCTCTCCTCCACCACTGAAGCAGTACGCAGACAGTCGCTCTCCTGTCACTGAATGGACCACCTCCAGGTGGGGGCCGCAGGCCAGCCAGGCAAGCCCGCTCCGGCCTTCGCACACACAGACATTAAAAGGGCAATGTTAGTGCAATCTGATCCAGTATTACCACTAAGTTAGCTTCCATGTTCAAGAATACACAGCTCATGATGGAATAAACAATTGACCTGCTCCTAGTTCTACAAGCTGTATTTGGGGATAAAACCTCAAATGTAAGCATCCAAAAATGTAAATCTTTGTTTAACGTAAGGATGGAAAGAGTGTTTAATTAATATCAGCGGGAGATACAATTAACATTTACAGAGATTACTGATCAGCGAAAATAGGCTTACCAACAGTGAACTTCCCATGTAACACAGAGTCTAGGGTGATCTCATCCTCTCCCAGAGCATCTATAGTCACTCCAGGAAACGGCAGCAAGCTGCTGGTGACTTGGGCCGTCAGGTCATGCATGGTTCACTTCATAAACAAAAACAACACAATATATGGCATATTAGAAATAGCAGTTTGCAATCTTGTTGCTAGAGTTAAATGGTAAAAACATAATTACGCAACAACACACTAACCTAGATATTTTCATGTATAAGTCTAAATATAAATAAAAACACTCTGAGCCCTTTATACTCGCTAAATTAATTTCAGGCTTTATCTGCTCAACTGGGTTTTACAGCACAAAGGAGTCTTTCTTCCGAACAACAGTTGCACCCCGAGTTGTCAGCAAATGTGTTAACAACTGGTGCCACTGGATCTGTTCTCAGATCAACCAAAACAAATTGATGACACACTGCTGCTCTACCTCTGACAAAAAACGGTGTTATTGTGAAACATGTTGTAATGTTGTTGTTTTTTTAATAGCTTATGTGTGATGTTTTTAACACTGATATTTGTATTATAATTTTTAGCCAAGATGTATATCTATTTATTCTTATGTTATAACCATTTTTCACTCAACTCTGCATGTGTATACTATCCCTCTGCCTTGTTATTTATCTAGTCATCCACCAAGATAATATTATCCCCAGCAGTTTGGTATATGCAGTTGTGTTTTCAAAGCCTTCTTCACCTGAATTTGCCCTTAAGTTTCAGCGTCCACAATTGGACACAATACTGCCCTCTGTGACCAGAATTCAAAACACATTTGATTCAACGGAACTCCCGCGCAACATGCCTGTCACTACGCAGCCACATGCCATGAAGTGATAAAACATGTTGACATAATGTAAGAATTATCTTTAAACAAGCACAATTTAAGAACTTAAAAGTGTCACTACACTATTACAGACGATAGTGTTCACAACCAAATATAAATAAATACAACATCTCACTTGTCATTTATCGCGTTTGACAATCCATCAAATGTGTTACTCTCGCAATGTGTTACAACCCAGATCAATGTATTCATCCAACCGGCAAACGTATCAGACAATATATGGACGATAAAGATGTTTGAACGTCAGTTAACTATCTAGAGTTAGCTCTGTCGTTGGCATCTGCAAAATACAGATTAGCTTGGTCTACTGCAGTTAGCCTTAAACTAGCTTGACATAATGTAAACAAACCCATTATCCCATTCTTTGTACAATAAAATACACATTGATGTTAAACACAAAATACATACACTATATATATGTGTGTGTGTGTGTGTGTGGATGTAATCTAGGGCTGAAGAAGGTAATGACAATATGTATGCAGCATATTAGCAGGCTACCCAGTTAGCTTGCAAGGTCACGCAGGATCACAGTTTATCTAAATTCACCATCTCAAGTTAGTCTTACTGACGAGCTATGTGCATATTGCATCGGCTGATGAGTTATTGGACATGTGCTCCAACAAATCATCTTTACTAACGCCGATAAACATTTAATTCTAGGGTAGTTTAGTCAAGGCGGCTAGCCACTCCAGCTGGAGGTCCGTTGCTGCTTTTGCTAACGCGATCCGTTCGCGTTAATGATAGCAAAGATTCCGTGACCTATTTTAGGGCTGACATCCAGAAACGTTATTATTTCACTAGACCCATAACATACCGTAACTTCCTTGTAGCAGACTAATGTAAGTGTCTTTCCCTAAACCAGTAAAGTAAGGTAGGTAACGTTACACTTATGTAGTGGTCTTCCTTTAGCTTTAGCATTTGCAAACGTAATAGCAATACAAAACTAGATCAACGTAAGTGTGTAGCTAATGGCAACATCGCGTTAGAGCCAGACTTCTTCAGTCACAAGTTGAGCTCTAACTGCAATTCTTGTTTTGGGGAATTTAAGCAGCCTAACGACTTTATGGAGCTAGTACTGCTAGCTAAAACGTGATGCAATGTGCCCCGCTAGCTGCTACCCACGTTTAGGTTACCTGTCTGCCACGGATGTTCAGATTTCCTTGAAGAATCTCCTGATTCCCTTTCTCCCGTATCATACTCCGCTCCTTTTTTCAAAGTACAACACATACGTACAGCCCTTTGGGGCCTTCACTAGACTGCCAAGTAAGAGATGCTCCCTCTGACTTCTGGTCTCCACCTATGGTTTCCACTCAAAGCGCCATTTCCACTATTGGAAAGTGCTCCATGCCCTTCTTCTTCGCCGGCATTGAATCTGGCACAGCGAACACTACTGCTGCCCTCTTCCGGTTGGGCGTGCTTCTTCTTCTTCTTTAATGTTTATTGGCGGTTGGCAAACCAACTTGTAGGTGCATTACCGCCACCAACTGGACTGGAGTGTGGACAAGAGACTATGCAGAAAACAATAAACAAAAGAAATAAAATAAAGAACCAAAACTCTAGATTATTTTAAATGTATCAATTTCTCTTAGTTATATACCGTAATAATCTCACAATACATATTGCCTGATGCTTTCCCTACAGCCCTGATAGCGATAAGTCATGGAATATTGCTTTCTTCAGTGTCTGGAAAAGCAACATTCCATGAAAAAAAATTCTCTGAATACTATATTTCCTGCAAAGCAGTAAAACATGCTCAACAGTTTCTGGCTGGCTACAGTGTATACACTTTCCGGTTGGATGCTTTCCTATTATACTTAATGTATGATTGAGACCTGTATGACCTATTCTCATCCGAGAAATGACATTTTCCTCCCTTCTTTTAAACCCCACCTTCCTTCCATCCCCCACATACCTTTGAATTGTATAAAGATGTCTTCCTGTATCACTAAGGTCCCAATGTTCTTGCCATGTTGTTTGTGCATATTTCTGTATGAATGTTTTAACCTCCGCTTTGCTAAGTGGAACTTCTATGTTCATCATTCTGAGTGTTTGTTTGGCCAGAATATCCACCTGTTCATTGCCCTCCACACCAACATGAGCAGGAACCCAGATGAAACGAGTTGCTATGCCTTTGATTTGCATTTTATATAAAATTAGAAATATTTCATTTATTATGTCAATTCTAAATGAAGATCTACCTGATTGTATACTCGATAATGCTGAAAAGCTGTCAGATGCGATAAAGCGTCTTTGGGTTCAAGAAAAGCGCTATAGAAATAAAATGTATTATTATTATTATTAGATGCAATTACACTATTATGTATTTCTTTCTCCTCTATTCATTTCAATGACAACAACAATGCTAACTCTGTGGTGTATACTGACACTGTTACCCTTTTCTTTATATGTGTATTAGCCTACTCACTGGGATATAAACTGCTGCCCCTGCAAGCCCTGTCTCTGGATCTTTGGAGCCATCTGTAAATATGACTGTTGAGTCTGAGTGATATCTTGCAAAAATAATTCTGGACTATGCGCCATACCGGTAGTAGTTCTTTCTTTTCCTTCAACTCTTTTTGTATATTGATGTCTACCCTTGGCAATGGGAATAACCAGGGTGGAAAGGACGAGATTGGAACTCTGGGGCAATACTGTATTTTATTCAAACCTATACTTGCTGCTTTAACATCGCCAATCCATCCAAAACTTTTTAAATGTGACTCATTGTGCTCCCAGCAGTATTTCAAAAATACTTTTCGCAGGATGACTATCACAATGCCCCTGAAGGTTTACCCAGTATGCCAACATTAACTTCACTCTTCTTATCCTTAAATGCATTTCTCCCATTTCCACCTGTATTGCTAATACTGGAGATGTTTTAAAAGCTCCACTACAACTTCTCAGGGCCTGAGTTTGTAGGACATCCAGTTTTTTAAGGTTTGATTCTGCTGCTGCCATGAACGCTATACACCCATAATCTAATACAGGTCTCATGAGTGCCCAATAGATATTCAGAAGTGATGACCTACTCGCTCCCCACTCCTGTCCCACCGAAGTACATTGTTGACCTTTTTACATTTATTTTGAACTTTTCCTATATGATTGCTCCATGTTAGCTTTCCGTCAAACCAAACACCAATCAATCTTATTGTATACTATTAACCTGTTCAAGAGGTTGCTCATACAATTGTAACGATATAGGAGCAATTTTATGCCGTTTTGTAAAACAAATGACCTGCGTCTTAGCACTGACAGTTTGAATCCCCATTTATTCGTCCATTTCTCCACTTCAACTATTGCAGCTTGTATTTTCTTTCCAACATGTGCTACATTGCGGCCTTTTGCCCACAAAGCCCCATCATCTGCATACAAAGATTTTCCCACACTTGGATGAACTTGATTAAAAATGTCATGTTTCATTATATTGAACAGCAACGGACTACATACACTACCTTGCGGAGTACCATTTTCCACAGCATAAACACTTGAATATTCTGCACCTACTCTTACTTGTATTTTCCTGTCCAGTGAAACATTCATAACCCAATTATATGCTTTAACACCAATTCCCAAAGATTTTAACTTGACTAGTAGTCCTTCCTTCCAGAGCATGTCATAAGCCTTTTCAATATCAAAGAAGACTGCAATCACTACTTCCTTGTTGGTCTGTGATTTCCTGATGTCTGATTCTAAGCACAATATAGAATCCATTGTATACTGACCCCTACGGATCTGAAGGGTCTTTCCCTGGCTTTAGGATAGGCACTATTATCGCTTGTTTCCACACTGAAGGAAGTTGGCCAGAATCCCACACCCTATTAAACAACCGTAACACAATGACTAGAGTGTTATCTGTCATGTGTTTCAACATTTAGTAAAAAACACCATCTTTCCCAGGAGTGGTTTGACGAGCACTAATAATTGCTCGGTTGGGCGTGCTATCTCCCTTCTCTGGTTTTAATCTTCTTAAACATCCATGGTTTTAATAGGATACCTAAAACGTTGCATTACCAGAAACTCCTGGATTATGACTAACAAAATGATTTACTAAAACATAATAAGCCCTTTACCCATTTCCCAATCTGATGAGTAGCATGTTCCTGCAATACCGGAGGCGGCCGTTTCAGGACCGCATTCCTAGGACCCTAGCTAAATTGTTCAATGTAAGTGCTATATGAGGTATATGATGCCTTCTTTCTTTGAACAATAGTGAATAAATAAAAGCTTTTCTCCACTTAACAACACTTGGATTCGGATTGGGGTGAATACATCTCTAAGAAAGCTTCTAAAACAGAGTTTATTTTTTCTGACTACTTTTAAATCCAGGCTGAAGACTTTTCTTTTTGTCGCTGCTTTTAATTGAACTATTCATATAACTGCACTGTAACTTTTATCCATGTATTTTTCTTTTAATGTTTATTTGATTATCTTTGCTTCTAATGACTGTTTTTAAATGCCATTTTCTTAATATCTTTCATTTTTGTAAAGCACTTTGAATTGCCTTGCCTTATATGCTCACTATATGCTACTTATTTATTCGAATATTCTCATGTCACTGTGTGCCTCTCGTGCGTCCATCCGATTCACTTTAGTTTAAGTGGCTGATTACGTTTGTTATTTAGTACAAATATAATTGTATAGCTAAACTGACTAGCAATAGTGGTGATGACAAAATAATAACTATATGATTACATTTACGAGTAAGACTCAAATATATGAACTAATTAGAAAGATGTTCTAAAAGGTGAGTTTTTAAAAGCTTCTTGAAAATACAAAGGCTGTCGCTGAACGGACAGCACAGGTAGTTCATCCCACCAACGAGGAATACGAATGAAAAAGGTTTGCCCATAGCCTACTGGGAACTATAATTATATAAACTAATCAGATAAATCCATTCCTTGTCTCGGCTATAGTGCTATGCATTGCTGTTTTTAACCCCAAGTATTATTATGTGCTTTAATCTGTGATACGTGTGTGATGCATTTTATTATTGCCAAACGACCCCAGTTCTAGTGTAGGCTAATCTCATATTATTGTTGTTCTATAAATTGAAGTTTGTATTGATATTCTAGTATTAATTATGGTTGTTTTAGTGGCTTAAGTTTTTGTATGTCGCTTTGGATTAAAGCGTCTGCTAAATACCCAAACCATACCACCTACTTCCACACTGAAATACTTTATATAGCCATTGTGTGTATGTATATATTCAATACAATGTATGTTATTATGTGTTTGCTCGACAATAACACATAGAACATATTTTCATCATATTTCTTTAATTTCTGTAAGAAACAAGTATTTTCATGCATTCATAGATCGTTAATAACAAGCATTGCAATGTCTAAAACAGACTCGCTGTGTAGACTCAATACTCGATGGTTGTACTTTTGCGGGCATCCAATTCTCTAGGTGGCAATGTTGCCAAAAAAAACTAGAGTCCTACGACTGCGGTCCTAAAACTGCAGCCTCCGGTATTGCAGGTACATACTATTGGATCTGATACTAATTTGTTTTTTTTTCCCAGTTGTTTGAGGGAGGCCGAGCGTTTCTTTCAACCGCTGCTGCACACCCACCCCAGAAACCCATGGATGTATTCAAATAACGCAGAACCCCCACAACAGGCCTGACGTCCCATTGGAAGTGGAAATGTGCCACTATTGAATAGATCATAAATAAACAAACATGACATGTTTTTCAAACGGCTTAAAGTTGACTAAATAATATACAGATGTGCTGATGTCACAATGGTTTTTATCTTGAGATGTATGGTTGCTCTTAGCACAATGCTTCTTCTTGTGGTTGTTCGGACATCTGTTTCAGACTGCAGAATATGATGACCGCGTAAGATTTACACTTTAGCCTTTCACCACAATATTGTGAAAGATGGTGATAATGAACTAAAACAATATTATTTATAAATAAGGTTATCAGTGTAATTAATCTTCCGCCTTGTTTGTTCTTGTATCTTTTTTGGCAAAGGAATCAACCTAATTTGTGTAGGACATTTTTGAGGAGGGAGACAAGTGCATTAGCATGATCTCAATATATATATATTTTTTCTGAAACAAGGTTATTGACAATAGATATTGCTACAACCTTCTAGGCCTTCTAGACAAGAGCTACAATTGTTGGCCCCGTGGTGGTTGAGCTGTTGTTGATGCATGTTGCGATAACTTGTGTTAAAAGATCCGCGTTTTATAAAGCAAGTCTTTAGTGTGTAATAGCATTTCATGTTTAACAAATGAATAGCACATAAGCATTTAAGGACGTATAAACAAAAAGGATTTGGCACTGTACAAAGACAATAATTGCCCTCATTCCAAAAGTATACCGATCACATTCTCTATAATTTGTTATCATTATATCTGCAGTGATAACCCACGATTTATAGTGATGCATCTTAAAAAGAGGCAAAGGAGAATTTAATTAAATCCTTTCAGATTAAAAAAAAAAGGCACAAAGTAATGCATCATTGCTTGTATAAAAAAAAGTTTTTGAAAAAAAGAAGAAGAATACAATTATTTCACATTAATCAGCCTTTTAACTGATGGGGTCATCCAATAAATCAGGTGCAGTGCTCTGACACTTGAATTTGTTCCTCATCTGTCGCTCAATCATTAGGTCAAACTCCTGTCTTTCTCTGAAATGAAAGAAAACAACATTCACTGATCATATTTAATATATGGTGTGACAATGTCTTTCTTTAAAGGTTTAACTCATTAGGCTTCTACCTTTTACTTATGCATCGTCCTTTAAGGTACTTTTCTTCTGCCTTTTTTACTGGGACATTGTCCACCCCAGCAATGGCATAGATGATGGCCTTCACAGGAGAACAATAATCTTAATACACATGTACCACATACATACCAATGTGAACTGCAATATAAAAAAATATACCATATGACACAATATAGAAGAACACAAAATGAGCGCTGATGAAGCTTTAGCTCACCTCAGGAAGAAGCACATCCAGGACAAAGGAGACAAGCTGCATGTCCATCCCATGTAGACAAGGGGCGATGGCCTCTGCTGTTGTGTAGAGTTCATTCAGGTACCTGTAGACCTGGTCCAACTGCTGGTCATCTTCCAAGAATACGTTGACCATCCTACGCCGATCACTCAGAAAGGAGCGAAGCCATCTGGACGGCTGCTGCCCACTGATCACAGACTAAGTAGAGCGACACAGGAGGGTGAGTTGATACTGCTCACTTACAAATCCCTACATAACCTGACCCCCCCCTATCTGGCAGTCAGACACAATCACCATATTCAAATCCCAATTAAAAACCCACCTGTTCAAATCTACCTACTCACTGTAGTGCTCCCCATTCTATGTGTCCACTTGATTGTCTCCTCCAAGATTTCCTGTTTGTGTTTTTATCATGTTCTGTTGCCTATTAGGGTTTTCTTTTTTAACAAATTGTACGTGTCCTTGGGTGTCATGAAAGGCGCCTAAAATAAAATGTATTATTATCAAGGACCAGTGCTCATTTAGAAAGTGTTGATCTTAAATCCATTAATGTTTCAAAACATTCAAATATCATAGTGGATGTTTCTCTTGCACTCATCAACAGCAGAGACTCCATTGTTAAATGTCTATTGCAAAAGTATCGCTTTTAACACATTGGTGGGACATAGTTTTAAAGCGTAACCAAGGACAACGTTTGCACATGCATTCTCTGTCAAATAAATTAAAGAAAAATTGAAGAAATGAAACTGAAACTAGAGAACGCAATTCCTGAAGAAATTGCATTGAGAATGCTGTATACTGTCTATAATGTGTAAGAAAAAAGCGAAGAAGCAGGAATATTTGGATACCAGGGAATGGGTTCTATGAATTAATGTCATAGAACATTTTTTGCACAAATTGCAATGACAGAAGAATGCATCTGCACATATTTCTTTCATATATAAATACTTTCACATAAAAAAGCAGTAAGCAAGAAATTAGTAAGTGTTTGCAAAGAGCAAAAACTTAAACAGCAATGCAATAGGCTCCATTGATCATACCAGAAGGCGTCCTTCCACCATGCGCTGCTTTACGATGAAATGTACCAGCTTGTTAGCACGGTCGTGGGTGGCATGACTCCGGTCTGGCAGCAACCTTTTTAAACTCGTGCTGACCTCCTCATGCTGGTCACTGAAGCCGTAATCCTGAAATGGTGCCTCAATCTCATCCGCCGATTCACTGGAGATGGTAAGTCTCTCTGAGGCTGCCTTCGGGTACTTTCTCCTCAATGGATAGCCTGGAAAAGTGAAGAGCATGGTCAGGACCAAGAGAGGATGCAGGTGTATATACGTTTTCATATTCTGTCAATGTTTAACATTCTGCAGTGGCCTAATATTCTGCGGTGGAACGAAACCTACTCATGTCGTGAGCAAAGTACTCGAGGAACGAGCCAGAAAATGATCCACAACCTGCAAAGACAAAACATGATTAGTACTGCTACCAATTCAATAGTGTTCAAACAATGTTGTTTCTTTCTGCATAACAGTTAAATGGACTTACCAATCTTTATTCTGTAGTCTGTTATAAGATCCAAGGACCACTCAATTGCGGCATTATACTTTTCTTTGGCTTTACACTATAACAGAATACATTTGAGAGACATTTATGGTATGCCACTGATTTATAGGATAACAGCATTTTAAAAATACTGAGTGTATATTTCATGGGCAAATCTTACCTCCAGCTCATGATCTTCTTCACAGCCAAAAGGCTTCAGGGTTTTCAGAGCCACAGCCAACCTTAAAAAAAACAAAAAAATTCAACTAAAATACCAACTACTGATGATTTTAAAGTGAGCCAACTCATGAGTTTTTTTATTTGTTAACATTACATCAGACTAAAAGAGGCTTTTTAAGACCTACGACATTACTTTAATTAACGTTAACTTATTTTAAAACACAGCTCCTTTCAGGTGTTCTCACCAATATCAAAATTGGAAGATAATATATGGTCCTTACAACCTGTAATAACAATCCTATACATTGTAAAAGTACAGCAGATATCCAACAAAGAAGTGATAGAAAATTCCTTTAAATTTCCTACCCTTTCTTTTGGTGAATCAAGGGGTCATCAATGAATATGATGCTCGCTTTTTTCTGCTTACGGTTCACACTTTTTACCTGCAAAGAAAAAAATTGTAGTGAATAAAATAAAAGTGAAACATTAAGGCTTTTCTAATTTGTAAACATTTGAGAACTGTTCTTTTTTTTGAGTCACCAACATTTCCATGCAAATTGACTTTCCCCAGTGAACACATCTACTTGAAATGAACATGTAGAATTCTAACCAATTACTATACCACAGTGACTAGTTTAACAGTGCTAAAGTGATTAGTCAACCAATTGCTTTCAATTAAGCTGAAATGTACGACAGAACATTTAAAAAATAGCAAGCAAATGTTTAAGTACTTCTTTGAGCAAAAATGGTAAAAGCAAAGTGTAAAGTTCTCAAATGTAAAAAAGAAAAAGCTAATTTCTGTATGGATGCAAAAAACATGTGCTTATGACAAATCCATCATCAGTTCCACACAGGTTTCTGCACTCACCGATGCAGGCCAGAATGGGTAACTTCTATATTTGTACCACACAAAGGCTCCTCCTGTAATGGCTGGAGGATCTACAAGACAAAGACAATTCACATAAAGTTAACAGTATGTTCATACTGTCCAGTCCACATCCAGTCCTGGTAGAGGATATTTTCAGTCATCGCAGTCTCTCTTACTTTTCTCCTGCTGCATCAAAAAACTGGGTAGCTCCTCGTCCTCCTCACTAGGATTATCATCCTGGCAGAACAAATATGGCACCTGTTCCTCATGGTGACTCAGCTCTATTGACAGATCTGAAGACAGTACAGAGTCTTCTTTTGGGGAGTGGGTTGTAGTTGAAAGGAAAAAAAAATAACAGAATTAGGTCTGATTATTTAGTTTAGCCGAGTTATTTTAAACCTGCTCTACAAAACTACAAGCAGCAGTAGCTACCCTACCAAACTCAAAGACCACAGCATGTTTTATCATGTTTCGGATTGTGAGGAGGATGCATGAGATGCACAGAAAAAGTTATGTTAGCCAACATAAGTAATGATAACGATATAATTGCAAAATGTACCGAAAATATAAAATTAATAATAATATAAGGATTTCAGTCAAATACAATTTTCTTTAAAAAACAAAAAAAGTGCATTTTTGGCATTTATAGGAAGAAATCAAGCTTAAATGGAACTAAACATAAATGATTAAAGAGGTGGATTATTAATACAATATTATAAGATGTATATTACTAACATATTATCAATATGTATTTCTTTTTTAAAATATCACAGTTATCATCAATAATGGTATATTGCTGGACAATACCTTGCTCTGCAGCATCAGGCGTGGAGTGCTCCGATGACTGAGATGTGGTTTTCTCAGTCATCGGCACCTTCCGCGTCCTGCCTCGCCTGCGCTTGGCTGGAGTTCTTCTGGTTTGACTGCGCGTCTGTATTTGCTCTCTCACCACCCTATTTCTAAGTCTTCTTATCGGGGAAGCGGGAGCACTCTCACGTTTTCTTACAGACTTTGATTGGCAGCATGATGAATCTACCTCTGATGTCTACAACAGAAAAAATATATCAAAAATAAGTTGAAGATTATTACTGAAATTAACTGTGGATCCTGAATAATGTGTTGGCTCAAAATGCAGAAACAATATCAGCAAAAGAGAAATTATGAAACACCTCCAACTGATTGGTGAATTTGCTGCTTTCTGGCTGCACTTCTTTTGTTCTGGAGATGTTGGACAGTAAGTCTTTGGAGGAGTTGCGGACTGGCGTGGAGGTCAGCGGGGCGTCTTGTGTCGGTTCCATTTGAATATTACCTGTAAGTTTACCTTTAATCACTGTATGAACTGGTGTAGTCCTTCCCTTGAGTTCATTGGATCAGATGTGAAGTGTCAAAGTATGACATTTAGCGGGCCGATGTCATGGGGCTGACAGCTGAGAGAGAGAGAGAAAGGGGGAAGAGTCAGAAATGTGTTAAACCATCCTAATGTGGAGGATGTACTTCCGCTTAACACTAAGGCCATGTTTGTGTTAGGACAATGCAATCATATCATGCATTTGCACATGTTAATTAGTGATGGTGAGATGAAGCTTCATGAAGCTTTGCGAACCAATTGGCTGGAAAGCTTAAAACGGGTTCATTACTCGAGGCTTAATTTCCACACAAATTAAGACTGGTCAAAGAGTGTAAAACAAGCAGATATAGAAAATAGAAGATAGAATCGGAGGGATGGAACCCTCCTTAATAGTCACACATACAGAGCACTCAGCACACCTCTGCATTTAAACCATCCTAGTACTAGGAGCAGTGGGCAGCTATGTTACAGCGCCCGGGGGGCAATGGGAGTGGGGGGGGAAGGGCGATGGCTGGTGCCTTGCTCAAGCAGCAGTCCACACTCCATATTTAGGTCTGGTCGGGGACAATTTTTTGGTGCTTGGTAAGCACCGGTTTTTGGTGCGTAGACCCGGCTACGCTGCGGTGTGAACAGGAAAAACGGTGCTATCGGGTTCAAGCTCCGAACCCGCCCTGGAACCATGTTGGTGTGAAAGGGGCATGACTGAACCACTGCCGGACAGCGGGATCTTTCTTACTGAGATTGCAATGGGTAAAGCCTTAACAATAACTCATAATCATTGAGTTGAAATCATATTTTCCTGTAATCAATTTGTATCAATATTTTATATAGTTTCCAGTTGAATTATTGGGATTTAAAAGCCTAAGGAGACTTGTAAACATTGCAAAGATGGATTCTTATTCCTTAATAATATTCGTAAACTTAATGTTATAGCCTAAGAAATACTAAACAACAAGTTGACATTTATTAACTACATCATTATATTTCGCTGACGCTTTTAAGAATAAAAAAGTAATATAGACGATTGACCGGTGGCGAACCGGTCACCATCCTGATGAGTCATCTATCAACCAGCTGAGCCACAGCCATCTCCTCTTTGGAACCTGAAATATTTCGTCTGCTTTCTGTTTGTAAATTGTTTGAATCGGAATGTGTAATCTAGTGCAAAAGTTTTATTTAAAACTAGGAGAAGTAAGCAGGTTAGGAAACCGAACTAAGTGATGTGTTGTGTCTATCTAATCCGCTCCGGCACCCTAACACACACACCCACAGCACGATACAGTATTACAAACATCAACAAGTGATACAAAAAAACTAACAAGTGATACAAAGAAACAATCTTCAGAGGGGGTCTGAGTCCTCTTAATCCGACTGTAGCACCAGGCCCGGGTACAGGAGGGGCAATAAGAGTGTTATCAAACTGTTTAGTGTCAGTGTTTCGGTTTCAACCGATCTGAAGCGCTACCTGAAGCAGTCACGTGGTATAAACAGGCAGCGAGGCTTCGTTTGTCATCGACGGCGTCACTGGCCTAAACGATACAAGCCTCGATACTTGCTTCATCAAAAACGTGATTGATTTCTCGAACCACGCTCCGAAGTCTCGGCACAGCATGTAACAGCACTAACGTTAGCTAAATTCGCGAAAATGCATCAAAGACTGTCGCCACGGAAACGGGATCCGACATTTGATTTGCAAATAAGCTAACGACGCTAAAAGCTTCCTCAGCGTTGTTGTGTAGTCAGAAAGTCGTGTAGAGTCCACTGTTGAAAGCAAACAAGCTCAACCACAACCCACCTTGTTTGTGTGGCTAGCTAGTTGGTAAATTGCTAAATTAGTAAACAAACTCACCCCCAACATTCCCCTGCGATGAAAGCTGAAAATGGTTTTCTTGCCGACGTATGTGATATAAAGTAACACAACACATCATAGTGCAGCCCATAGATAAACTGTATATACATTTTGCACGCTTTTTAGTCAATGTGTCAGTTATAGCTCACCTTCATAAGGTTGCAAAGCGTTTACAGGAAGATATCTAAAGGCACAACAAGACATTTATTGCAATGGCTGCCATACATGTCTGCAAACTGTAATTTGAACCCGTGTTTGATACGTTATCACGTTGATAAACATAACCTCAGGTTAAAGCAAATCGTATAGTTACTAGTATACAAGTGACCACTCACCTTAAAAAGACAAGATTAGCCTTTTGTTTGGATAGTTCCCAATAAGCTTCAGTAATACATGAAGAATACAGACATTCTCGTCCCGCCTGCACGCCTGCAATGCTTCACAGGCAGTGCAAAAACACTTAAACACTGCGATAAAAAAGCAACATTTAATATACGATGGTCTAACCGAAGTGTTGCACTCCCAGTTGTGAACAAACCTAACTACTAGTATTGGTTAATCTTTTATATAATACCGATATACCGCCACCTAAAGTCCCGGAGTGCGCAGCGCAACCTTAAATATCTGTCACTGACAGATTTCTGTCACTGGCCGTTTCTCAATCTCGAGGATTCTGGCTTCCAAGCCAATATTTCAAGGATGCTACGTCATCGAGTGCCGCCGAAGGACTGTTCCAATGTCCAGCATACTTGGAATTCCACCGAGGCCGCGTCCTTGGTTTGGGGGAAATTTCGAGGCTGCACATCATGGGTAGACTTCGCGTGACTTCAAACTTTCAAACTTGAATTACCGCTGTTGGCTATTTGTATACTTCTTTTGTTGTGAACTTCACCAAAATCATATATTCTTTTCATATGTAAATTGGTTCCGCCTTTGTTTGTTTATGCATACCTTTATACCCGGGGGGTGTATTTCGCTGTCGCATGTCAGAGTCCAGCTTCAGTTAGCATTGATGCTCCAAGCAGGTCAGTCATGTTTTAATTTGCCCTCCATCAGTTCTGGTATCTTTTTCTAGTTAGCCCTAAAGTAATTATATTTTATTTCGTAATGTTAATGAACCCTCCGGTTTAGCTTCTTTGTGTAAATAACTTGTAGTTCTGATATTAAAAACTTTTCAGGAATAGTAGCTAGGGGAGATATTGGTAAAATATGCATAAAGAAAAAGTAAATCTGTTTACAGTTCTGTTTTCATATGGGTATTGAGAGATGTATCCATAGATTTATAGTTCCTAATTTTGCTCTTGAAGTGCACCAGATTGATGCATTTAACTTCAACATTTAAAAAAAATCTTCCCAGGGGAGCATGCCCCCGGACTGCCCTGGAGGAGGTTAGGTCCACCAATTGCCCCCACACCCGCCGTCAAATTATACCACCCACATTGAGGGTGCTTCCTACGCCCATGCCTGAGACACAGTTTTGTGAATATTGTTTTTTTCCGCCCCCCTCGGGATGGGGCATGGGGTTTGACAGGTTTTAAAGTGTCCCATGTGTTAGTGCATTTTTATATATTTTCCTTTAGTCCAATCCAATCCACTTTATTTATATAGCACAGTTTAAAAACAAAGGGTTTGCCAAGGTGCTTCACAATGAACATAACATTATAATAAAATATAATATTACACGAATAGATAAAAGGCGCACATAAGAAAATATAAAAACCACACATAAGAATAAATACAAGGCACATAAAGGCTATGGACAGACAGTAAAAGCATACAAATAGGTATGACATAGCTCAGACTGACTGGTAAGCGAGGGAAAAGAGGTGGGTCTTTAGGTGGGCTACCGATGAGAAGGCTCGGTCTCCCCTGGTCCTTTTCTTTGTTTTTGGGATCAGCCGCAGCTGATCAGCCGACCTCAAAGCCCTTGAGGGGGTGTACACCTGTAAGAGGTTGGAGATGTACTCTGTGGCCAGCCCATTAAGAGATTTAAAAACAAACAATAACATCTTAAAATGGACTCTAAAATGGACAGGAAGCCAGTGGAGGGAAGCCAGAATTGGTGTCAGGGCTCGGTTCTTGGTCCCCTCCTCTTCTCCCTGTACACAAACTCGCTCGGGTCTGTCATTAGCCCGCATGGTTTTTCATACCACTGCTACGCTGACGACACCCAACTAATTCTGTCCTTTCCCCGCTCAGAGACCCAGGTCGTCGCACGCATCTCTGCTTGCCTAGCAGACATCTCTCGGTGGATGTCTGCTCATCACCTCAAGCTCAACCTTGACAAGACTGAACTGCTCTTCCTTCCGGGAAAAGATTGTCCCACTCTTGACCTAACAATCAACATCGGCACCTCTGTTGTTTCCCCGACTCAGACTGCAAGGAATCTGGGTGTGGTCCTAGATAACAAATTGTCCTTCACTGCAAACATCGCTGCTACAACCCGCTGCTGCAGATACACGCTTTACAACATCAGGAGGATACGTCCCCAGCTGACCCAGACATCAGCGCAGATTCTGGTCCAGGCTCTCGTCATCTCACGCCTAGACTACTGCAACTCCCTCCTGGCTGGTCTACCTGCATGTGCCATCCGACCTCTGCAGCTCATCCAGAATGCAGCGGCTCGTCTGGTCTTCAACCTTCCCAAATTCTCCCACACCACACCGCTCCTCCGCTCCCTTCACTGGCTTCCAGTAACTGCTAGAATCCACTTCAAGACACTGGTACTTGCGTACCATGCTGTGAATGGATCTGGCCCTTCCTACATCCAGGACATGGTTAAACCGTACACCCCAGCACGTGCACTCCGCTCTGCATCAGCCAAACAGCTCGCTGCACCCGCACTGCGAGGGGGACCCAAGTTCCCGTCAGCAAAAACACGTGGGTTTGCTATCCTGGCTCCAAAATGGTGGAATGAGCTCCCCATTGAAATCAGGACAGCAGATAGCTTACACATCTTCCGACGCAAACTGAAAACTCATCTCTTTAGACTCCACTTCGAGCGATAGAATTACTAACAAAGCACTTATATACTAATAAAGGGCTGGCTTTCTAAATGCCAGTTGAGTAGCACTTGAAATGTTTGGCTCTATGAAACCTGATGTACTTATATGATTCTGTTTTCTTAAAGGTTGTATCTTCCTGGTCGAATGCACTTATTGTAAGTCGCTTTGGATAAAAGCGTCAGCTAAATGCAATGTAATGTAATGTAATGTAATGTGTGATGTGGTCAAACTTGCAGGTTCCTGTAAGCAGCCGAGCCGCAACGTTTTCTACAAGCTGCAGGCGGGCCAGCGAAGTCTTATTTATGCCGGCATAAAGTGCATTACAATAATCTAAACGAGTCGAAACAAAGGCATGAATTACACGCTCAAAGTTTAAAAAGGATAAAACCGGTTTAATTTTGGACAGGAGCCTCTCAAGTGATAAAAACTGGATTTAACCACAGAGTTTATCTGTTTATCTAATTTAAAAGCACTTTTGATTTTGACACCCAGATTTGTGACCATGGGTTTTGCATACTGTTGCAGGGAACCCAGGTAAATGGAAGGGACATCACCATTTGGTCAAAACACAATTACCTCCGTTTTGCTCTCATTTATATTTAAAAAGTTTAGCGCCATCCAGGCCTTTGTCATTAAGACAGTCAACCAGGGGCATCAGAGAGCTAGTGTTTTTTCTTAGGGGTAGATATAATTGGGAGTCGTCCGCATAAAGGTGGTAGGAGACGCCGTGTTTTCTAAAAATTAGTCCAAGGGGGAGAAGGTATAAGGAAAATAAAATAGGCCCCAAAATAGAACCTTGGGGAACTCCACAGGATAGGGGGGCAGAAGAGGATGTAAAGTCACCAAGTCTAACAGAGAAAGATCTCTGGGACAGATAGGACCTGAACCACTCTAAGGCAGCGCCCCTGATACCCACACAGTGCTCTAGACGAGAGATAAGGATGGAGTGGTCAATCGTATCAAAGGCAGCTGTGAGGTCTAAAAGCATAAGGATGGCAGAGTCACCAGAGTCTGTAGAGACCAGGAGGTCATTGAATACCCTTAGAAGGGCAGACTCAGCACTGTGAAGCGCTTTAAAACCGCATTGAAAAATATAAAAAATATTAGGGGTGCACCGAATGGGAAATTCTTGGCCGAAACCGACACCGAAAATAGGAAACAGTTGGCCGAAAACCGAATGCCCGAAAATGATTAATAGAAATATACATATATAATGTATACATTTTTTACCAATGTTGTTCAGCTGCCTGATTATGGAAAAATACATGATTAGAGCAAAACTTAACTTAAATAATAATCACTATTATGGGTCCATAAAACATTTATTCAGCACTTTTGAATGCATACAGTACATTAATTCCAAGTCAAGTGTATTTTATTTTTCTCTGTAGGATAACTACAACAAAGTGCATTCAGAACAAAGCCAAGGTGCTTTAAAACTGCATAAACATCTAGGCCAGTAGGCCTACAACAAAATAGTGTAAATAAAGACTGTAACAGCCAGGCCTTCAACAACAACAACAAATGCACCTATAAGTGCATGCATACAAATGTGCAAACTGGATAAATCCACATGAATGTAACTATTTACAAATGAAATTACAATTTAATTTCAAGAATCTGTAAATAAGGATGTCTGTCCTCATAAGAAAAAGTAGTAAACATTGTATAAAGATACATAAAGTGAAAACTGGATACAAAATCCACAATCAATTACAAATTAAATTACAATTTCAAGAATCTGCAAATAAGGTGGTCTGTCCTCATGAGCAATGTAAACAACATTGTATCATTTAAATACCGAAATTACAATATATTGAACACTGTGCTGCTGTCATTTCCCCCTAATGATAACCTGAGATGGTGAATTATAACTCACAATGAAAATTGTTCAGGAAAGTGGGTATAGAGTAGAAGTTGAAGGATTATTTGAATTATTTGAAGTATTAAAGTAACGGGGTATGACAGGAAAGTAAAATCTGGTATATTCATTTTGGTGTCACCTTATATATGTTCATGTGTGTTAAATTTGAAGGGACAAAGTATCCTTTCCTCCCCCAATATATTGAGGTGAAAGGCCAAGGCTCTGGAATGTTTCCCTCGTAAAAAAAGGGTGTGTGTGACACAATCTTGTAGCAGATGTGTATGTGTTTTCATTGAAGTAAATATAAATGCTACATGATTACTGGTCAACTATACCTCTGTTCTTATTCTTTCATGTGTGGGTACTAAATGGCTACAAACATTGTGGAGAAATTAGCTTAAACATCTTTCATTACTCTATATGAAATGGAAGCAGTTTTTTATGACAGGGACGAGAGAGGTGGGGGAGGGACGCATTCCAGGAGTTTCAGCATGTCAATTGTCAGGGGAATCGACTTGTTTTCAATAGAGGTGTGTGGTTAGTTACTTTGTGTTAATAATAGCAGTATGTGTAAAGGAAGCTGGAAATATACAATGTGAAACCTTTTATTTGAAGTAAAGATGTGAACAATAGCTCAAACAAATGGAAGGGCCATAGGTAAGCCTGAGAAGTTTGACTATTTGAAAAGCATCTCTAATACTGCTTAAGAGCATAGGTAATGTGTTCCTCGTTGTTATTGATATGAAAGTAATTAACATGTATTACGTATATTTAGCCAACTATAACAACTATATCTTAAAACATACTTTTAACTTGTGTGTGGCAGTCAGGAGGCGGGAAGATGGACTCAGGGACACAGGGCCATAAAGGAGATGTGTGTGTGCTGGCTAAAAGCTGCTGTGTCGCACTGATTGGGTGCGACAGGCCATGTGTTGATCTCTGCCAATAAGATGACCTCTGGGGGAATGCACGTACACACCTCCTCCTGTGTTTTAGTATGAAAGCCTGTGTTTTCCTTTGGTTCGCGCTCTTGTTTTTCACCAGCCGTTCCTGAGACCTGTCTCACACACGTGGTAGAACCTGAGCCCGGAGTACTCTGCAGAGTGCTTCGTGATTTCTTTGTATTTGTATCGTTACTGTATATCATTAAAGCAGGATTATTGTTTCACTTGCATTCTGGTGTTTCTTAATCCCTCCCTTTTCCCGAATTCACCTAGCTTGTCAAACGACACGCGGAGACGAGGTTGGTTTGCAACATCCACCAAATCTCCAACAAAGTGTAGAACTAGATAAGCTTATGATAAGCCAGCCTTGTCTACTTATTAAGGAAAAGTGGGAGGTTCTTTTTAATGAACATTAGCTTCTCTGCTTTATCAGCCATAAGTCTGTTCCTCTTCTCATCAAGCACATGAGAGGCAGCGCTAAACAGTCTCCCGCTGTCAGTGCTTGTGATTTGATTTTACTCCGCATATTTGTCCGGGTGTTTTGATTTCAAGTGGTGGAGTAATCCTGAAATAGTGAAAGTCTTTGCAGTTACACCCCCTCGAGAAATGTCAGCTGAACACGTTTTAAAAATCGCAATCCGCGCCTCTTTCTCTGATATTTTTAAATATCTCCAAGCGGCAGACATGTTGGCTGTGAGCCAGCCGCGAGCATGGTCGCGCGCTGTGCTTGTCGCCGCGTTTTGATTACGTCATCACAACAACACGTTAGTTTACCAACGTAACCCTGTTCTCTGACATTCGGTGATATTTTTTCGGTGCTCGAACCCTTTCGGCCGAAAGCCGAAAGGTCCTTTTTAACCATTTTCGGCCGATAATTTTCGGCGGCCGAATATTCGGTGCATCCCTAAAAAATATTGTGTGCATGTATAAAAGACTGCAGCTGTGAGAGTACGGTTTTCTCCAATATTTTTGAAATAAAAGGAAGCTTCGAGATGGGTCTGTAATTTGAGAAGACAGAAGTGTCCAGATTAGTTTTCTTTATCAGGGGTGCCAAAACCGCTTGTTTGAAATAAACTGGCACAGAACCGGACTCTAGGTTGCTATTTATAATTCTATGGACATTAGGTCCAATAGTGTCCTATACACTTTAGAATAGCAGGAAATTAGTTTTCAAATTTTGATTGCATTTTTGGTCAATGTTGAATCCATGGTTACGGCCCTGAGAAAGGCAACATAGTTGCAGCTGCAAAGTGTAGAAAGAACAGTGACAGTTTATCTCTTGTCTCAAATCTAACCTGTTCCCGAGCGGTTATGTTTTCAGTATAAGTAACCATAGCAATATACCCCGGTAAGAAGTGAACCAGCGTCTTAGGACCGAAAACTCAGAGTTAAACCCAAATCCTGCTTCGTAGTACAGGCCTCTGGCCCCACATTTTAAGATAAGATAAGATAAGATAAGACTTTATTCATCCCGACGGAAATTGTTGTGCCAGAGTAACAAAATACAATAAACACAGCAGCAAAACTGTGCACTAAGTAACTGTGAGTAAACCACTCCAATGAAACAAGTAGGCCTACTTCAGACTGACTAAATATGAAGTTACATCCAGGCCAGCAGAGCAGTTAGCAACAGTAGGCCTACATCATTAGAAACAACACAGCTAAAGGGCAGTAGCGTCAGAGAAAAAGGGGGGTTTATTTCACTCACCCTATCTGTAGACTCTACACTGTAGAGCAGGGGTCTGCAACCTTATTGACCAAAAGAGCCATATTGCTCCTTTTTCCCAAATATTTTTTTGTCTGGAGCCGCAAAATATATTTCATAGATTGATAGCTAATAAAGTTGTATTTATTGTTATATCAGACAAAAAATACAGTTTTTTTGCATGTATTAGGCTATTTATTACATTATATAAAACTGTTAACCTCTAATAAGAAACAAAGAACTCCTATAAGGAGAATTAAAAATAATACACAGGCCTACTTTAAAATAAATTAAACACAGCACTTGGGGAGTCCTCTGCACATTTGAAGGAAAAAAAAATATTATTAAAATGGGCCCACTTTGAAATAAATAAAACATATAGCTGCACCCTAAAAAGAGTTAAAGGTAGTGTAGGTAAGAATGGAGAAACCAGCTCGAGTGCGGTAGAATTTGAAAATACACAACCGGAAAAAATATGCCTCTTCCTTCAGACTTTCTTACAGAGTACCTCCTCCAACACACACGAACGTGCATCATCAATGAGGCCGCGAGATACATTTGTGCACAGACGGAAGGCTGACAGGCAGGTAGGCCATCCAATCATTTTAGCCGGGCCGGCTAAAATGATTGGTCGTGCTTTTTACAGCGCTACGGCTTCCAGAGATTAATTTTTGTATGTATTTATTTTCAAAGCATTTAATATATTCAGTGCTATCGGGACGTTAAGAGCATTCCATGGAATATAACAAAAAGTGTTCTCTGAAATAAATTACATACCCCATTGAATTATGACTGAAGATTGTCAGCTGTCTTCCTCTCCCTTGTTGTTCCTCGATACGTAAAGGCTGCAGCACCGTTGACAACATCTCTCTACACATCAAACATACCGGTAAACCAGCATCGTTTGCTTTGAAAGCATATAACTCTGTCCACACAGAATTTAATTCCTGTGTTCCTCCGATACTTTTCTTTGATTTATCCATAGTTCGCTCATCGAGCCGGGGGTCAGGTTATTCACCCGCAGGAAAAGGCGCTCGCGTCGGACCGTAGCAGGATGTGACGCATATTTTAGTTGACCTAATTAAAACCGTAAATACAAGATACGAAACATTTTCAACCATGCAACAAAATATAAATAGTCCTACAAATACTTTTATTTTATTTCTTTCTTATTTTTGTCTAAACTCAAGGGAGCCAGAGCAGAGGGCTTAAAGGGCCGCATTGCCAACCCCTGCTGTAGAGGAAGGCCATTCTCCCGTCTTAGTTTAGTTGAATACTCGATTCCGATTGGTCCATTTGGACCTTTAAGAGGCTAATATGACAGTAGTACAGACCACTGTTAAGCACAATAATGACTGTTGCTAAGGAGGGTCGAGAGAGAAAGGAAAGAGGTTAAAAGACGGAGCGCTGGACGTCAGATAAATCAACAGAAGCAGACATTTGTATTTTTTAAATGGCACTACAATAACTTCCTCTATTCGGCTTCAGCATGCCTGTATGTCTCCATCAATATCCGACTGAAAGCAGCAGAGGGCACTGTTTAACCACTCATTAAATACTCTCTTTTAGTGGTTCTCAATGGACCTTATGCAGGAATGTCTCCTTCAATAAAAGAAGCCAAAAGAATGAAATGCAGAAATATTACTGCTTTTATTGATTTGTCAGTTTCAACAGTCTTCAACCAGCCAGTTGGCCATTTTGACTGTGGTGTTGACAGAAACAGACAGAGTTTTAAAGAATGTTGAACGTTGACTGATGAATTGCCTTGTTAATTTATAAATGTTGCCTATTTCTTCCCAACTACCTTTTTTTTCACTTTAAATACAGTATTATTTGTCACATGTAAATATTGTTCATTTGTTATAATAATCTTTATATACCTTTTTTTATATAGATGTCATAACGGTCCTATTTTATTTTATTTTGCTACGTATTCTTCTTTCTGTGTATTTGTATGCACCATATCAAAGCAAATTCCTTGTGTGTGTAAACCTACTTGGTAATAAAACCGATTCTGATTCTGATTGTATATAGGCCTACATACTAGTCCCAGCCTTCTGTTACTTGTTTTTATTCTTCTCCATCTCCAAAAGGCTTATTTTTGCCGATTGTAATAAACAGGAAGTGCCCAGGACCATGAAACCCTGAGTCCAAGCTTAAATTAATCTTTTTCTTTTAATTTTTTTTTAATAAGTCAGTCGACTGTTACATTTTGTTTTCTGGAAAATGTATTAAGGTGTATTTGTTATTTCATTTATTTCTCCACTGTGAGAAGCAAAACTCTGATATTTAGTAATTTCAATTTAATCATAAAGAAATACTGGAACTAAAGTGATCCCCATGATAATGTCTTCTCGGATCACCAAACATAATAACCAGTAATAAATAAAACCTAATTCAGTGTCCTTATTTGTAGCTACAGAAAAATTAAAGGGTCCCAATTATATAGTTGAGTAAAACGCACAACCATGTCACCCTAACAACATCCAACAGTAATACAAACCTCCATCTAAGCATTATTCAGTTGTGTCACCTCTCACAGTCAGCATTCTACCTGCCAGTCAGCTGGAACCTCTGGATTAGTATTGGCCTGTGGGTGATGAGGGACGGTGGCCCCGCCCTCATCCAGATGTGCGCCCCTCTCCTGTCTCCTCAGTGCGCTGCTGGCTTCAGCAGAGTGCGGAGCCTTGGGAAGTCAACAGGAGGGTACGGAGAGTTACAACTAAACTACCAGTAAACCATTCCTTTAGACTCTGGCAGCCAGATTTTACTCGATCTAATGAGATTGTGACATTACACGGAAATTGCACTGCGTCTCCACCTGGGCAGCCTGAGACGCAGAGCTGATGGAGAGAGGCAGGGCTGAGTGCGGAGCCCGTCCGGAGCGCTGTTGAGCAGAGAGTCCATTCAGCACATTCTGCTGACAGGGAGCGGTCTGCTTTCTCGCACGACCTGTGTGAATTATCATATTGTTTTCAAGAAGTGATTGTTTCTGCAAAGGGGAAACTAAAAGAAAACCAGGATTTCTTTTTTTTCGGAATGGGGATGTAACCCGTTTCCACATGCACTTGGAAGTGGCGTGAGGTTGCCTCCAGATTGAGAAAAAGAAAACTGCAGGGGCTTGTGGTTAATTGAAATCGATCCGGTGGTCTTTTTTTTAATGTGAAGCAGCAGCAGCGGTTCTTTCTCCTCTCACTTCCAACATGACTTCACTGTCGGGGACCAAGGAGAGGTCTGTGAGCAGCCGGAGCAGAAAATATGGGGTAGGTTATTCATTCCAGCAGCCGAGGGGTGGACACACCTCTACCTATGAGCCCAGTGCACAACAACTTATCATCCATTCAGTGTTGCATGCACTTCACCTCTCACTTAAAAATGAAACTGTAGTTTGCTCACATTATCAGTCTGAAATGCATATGAAACTCATAGGGAAGCTCATTGTGCTAATGCTGTTGATTGAGTGCTTTGTGAAGATCAAATTATGCACATCAGTGCCATGGTGTCAAAGCAGAGGAATGCTTTTTTCAGAGATAAATCTCCCGCATCTCTTAATTATCACTAACTGAGCGCCAAGCAGCTAAATCAGGTATAACACTCACACCTGTGTCACTGCATACCTCCTACAGACTAATTAGTGTTAATTTATAACATACAGTAGGGTTGGCTCACACTGTATCCTCCTCCTCCTCACTACGAGATGAGTGACTATCCTCTGACCAGCCTGCTCATTGCTTGCTTATTATAGCCCTTGTGAAGGATTAAAGTAGCTATAGTGCCCAATCTCTCCAGCCAACACCACATCAATAGCTCTCTCTGACTGGATTTACCCAGCCGCAAACGATCTCATTTTCAACTCCTTGCGGCTCATTTGATGTTCCCATGTGGTTGTCTGAATAGAGAAAAAATAACACAGGTCTTCACACGGAATTTGACTTAATCCTATTTGCATGGTAACAGAAGCATCCATATGTTGCCTGATGCTGTGACCTGCTGCAGCACCATTACTCTAAATGTATAATATTGCTCAATGTTTGAAGACTTTTGGATTTTCTGATAATTTGGTTTAATTCCCCAATGTTAGTTTAGACCCTGTGTCTACCCATTGACTGCCAATTGCTTGTGTGTGTGTGTAGGTTATTGGCATGCATGAGATAATGTAACTGAGCGCCTGTCTGTGTTTAGCTTGTAAGCTTATTTCTAAAACAGGATATTCTCTATTTATCAATTGTTGGTTTCAATGATATTGAAGCTGTGTCAGCTGCATTTTTTTTTCAATTAGATTAATTTGCCTTTGATTCCCTTTCATGAATTCAGATATATGTTCATTTGTGAGCATAGACATAATCATTGGAGTTCAACCAAATAAATAGCATACCGATTAAAGCTAGGTGGATATAGTGAACACAAATGTAGCTTTTCAGGCAAAATATAAATAGCCTGACTTTTAAATCGCATGATTGAAGACACGTGTCCAGGTCCCCTCCTCATTTGTTATTCTCCTCCTTTTGTGTTCACTGAGATGAGTGCTGCACATATTTAAACCATATAGGTTGCTCATTACAATTGGAAAACCTATGGGGAATGAATCCATTATTACTTAAAGGGTTCATATTATGGAAAACTGACTTTCACCATTCTTGTACATATACATTTTGGAGTGCCAACCAACCAAACTGTGAAATAAGAAAGCCCAGCATTTGTTTGCTCCTTAGGTCAGGAAAAATGGGAATTTAAAAAGCCTTTCAGATGTTGCTCTACTTCCCCTGTTTCATAAAATATATCTCCCCATCCTCCACTTGGCTTATGAACTATCTTTGCAAAGGTGTACCACATTTGTTTGCCAGCCAATCAGAGCAGACTGGCTTTTGGGGAGGAGTGTCTTTAAAGAGACAGGCGCTGTAACAGAGCGTTTCAGACAAGGGGTGATTCATTATTTAATTATATTTAAACAGACAGTATTAGAAAAATTATTAAACTACATTACATGTTGGACGCTTTTATCCAAAGCGACTTACATACTCAATACTGTGGGCAACCCCCACAGGAGAAATTTGGGGTGAAGTGTCTTGCCCAGGGACACAACGACATGCTGCAGTAGGGTTTGAACCTGTGCCCCCCGATCCGAACTTCAACGCACTAGTCCACTGCGCCACACGCCTCCCTATTATGTGTTTTTTGAACATTAAATCATGTCACCCAATTAAGTAGAAACCCAAAATAAAGTATTAACATAAAAACAATTCCCCTTTAATATTATTGTTTACACCTGTGTTTTTCATGAAGAAATGTTAAAATGTCTGCCATGAAAACGGCCTACAATTTAGGTTTTCCTTTTAAAAAAAAATGTTTTTCTCTACAGGTGCCCGACACGTCCCCGACCAAATCTGCCCCCTTTTTCCCGGACACATGGTACCGTAAGCCCTACGAGGAAAACACCCGCTCCGGGACACGGCCCGCTCCAGAGGGAGCCGGATCAATGCCAAGCTCCACAGGCACCCCGTCCCCAGGCTCAGGAATCTCCTCCCCAGGGTCCTTCTCTGGATCCCCAGGGACCATCTCTCCGGGGATAGGGACAGAATCGCCTGGTTCTCTGGGTGGCTCCCCAGGTTTTGGGACAGGATCTCCGGCTTCAGGCAGTGGAAGTTCCCCTGGTAGTGAAAGAGGGATATGGTGTGAGAACTGCAACGCAAGGCTGACAGAGCTGAAAAGACAAGCTCTCAAACTGCTCATCCCTGGACCTTACTCCACCAAGGTACAAACTAGATTGTCTGCTCATCTTGTGGTGTGTATGGATGTGTGTGTGAGTCCAATTGCAGAAGTCTTTGTATTTCCTTTTCTGTCACCCAGTGGTGGGTTTGTAGTGTATCAGTAGCACAACTTGTACCTTTATTTACTGTGGCATTTAGACAGTGGCACATATGAACTTGTTCGCTCATGAAAGACTGGGCCTCTAATCATTCCCTTGCTTACTGCGTTGCTGTGTAGTCAGTTATTGTTCTCATAAATCACAAGGATGCTGTAATTTGTCCAACCCTCATTTGACCAGCTGTTGAAAAGAGAAGGGACTGAACAGCCTTTGGGATTTACGATAATTATTCTATCTGAAGTTGTAAATCAAATACTGACAAAGTGTCAAAATCTAAATAAAAGATGACACCGACAACACCATTTAAATTGCATTTGTTGGAATTCTCCATTTACCTGATTGATCATATGACCAAATTCAAATACATTTACTCTTTTCCTTAGTGCCTTTCTCCCATTGGGGGAATTAGTATGATAGATTCCTGGAAGACATTGACCACTTAGAGAAAATAATAATCCATATAGATAGATAGATTGCAGCCTTGTTCTAATTTGATTTGACAGGTGATTTCTTTTTTTCTTTTGGTAATCTATAGAATACATTTGAATTACATTAGTGTCAGCGATTCTTAACTGATATACCATAAGCTCCAGAGTGGTGTCAGTTTATAAATGATATGCTATCAATTCATATACTATACACATTTTGTATCATGTGCATATGTACATGTGTATACATTGTTTCTTGAGCTTCCCACATACTAAATAACCAGCCAACCCTGAACCGATTTCTATCTCATGAATAATTATCTAAAGAACTTGTGAGACTGTAAAATAAGTCTGGCTTTTCACTGCATTGTGCAATTGTACTTGGGGCAGTACAAAATAATCATAGACAATTAAGAACATTTTAGTTTTTGCACTGGTTTGGCTGTTGAAAAAATACGTAGTTATGCATATAAAAAGCACAAAGAAAAACATATTAAAAGTCCTAATGGCAGGCATTTTGACTTTGCATCATTTTTAATGAAGTTGCCTCTGGGTTCAATGCTCTGCTGCTGCAGTTAACTGGATTTATTGCAGGAAGGCCACACATCAGACTCAGAGTTAATTGGTAACAAATTAGCATGCATTATGCACCGGGGGGTTAATAAAGTGCATCTAGCAAATGGGAGTCAGATATAGGGCTACAGTGGGACACATAGACTTACTGTACAACCAGTAATACAGAGCAGTGGAAACACTGGGCTCTCATTCGATCAAGAACATGACAGTTGGAAATCGGTAGGAATTGTGGGGTTAATGGAGACTGTTGGTGGGAAGACCACTAATCAAAAGGTTATTTGCGAGGTTGGGTTCATAGTTCCAGCTGATTAAAGCTTCCCCTTTGTGGAGACATTTAATGTAGAGTGCAAAAAATAAAGGCATGTAAGTTACAGGATTGTACATGGTGCACTGCATGTACTGTATGTGTGGGAAATGAAATTCAAAATTATGCTAATAGAGTTGATTGTGTTTTTCACAGCTGAAGATTAAGTAATTGTATTTATAAAGACATTGTCACCTAATACACAAAACTATGGTAGCAGGCTTAAAAACAAGCGTGGGGTTATCACAAACCAAAATACTGTATCTGTCTTTGGCTCTTTGATTTTGCAAAAACAATATATTTGAGTGTCCTCCTCTCTGTGTAGCCTGCTTGACAGATTTAAAGTCAAAAATAATTAACGAAAAAATGGTCTGAGGAAGTAGTAGTTTTTTTTTACAGAAATGTAGACTGCATTTTATATGCTGCACACTGGATATTATCAAAGTAATTTCGATCAGAAGAGTGAATCCCCTCTCACGTGTGATCATTAATGTTGTTTTGTAAATATGATTAAGATTTCCTCCTTAAATCTTGCTCTTGACTTCTACAAATCAACTGATTCAGGATCCGTTATTGCATGGTTTCTTGGATGATATAATTACATTGCAACTATTGGGGGTGTTACTAAAAATAAGTAATATATCTTTCATGGTACTTGAAACATGGTAAAACACGTTGATTTAAAACTGTGAAGGTGAACCCCAAATTACGATGCACTGCATGTTACCCAACAGTATTTGGGAGTACAATTTTTCTTATGCAGGCTTTTTCTACAAGAGTCAACTGACCTACGCAGGTGCTTTGTGTCGGGGGGAAAGCTGAACTCATGTCCTTGGTAAAGCAATGTGACCTTTTAATCCTTCTCCTTCACCAAATGTGCAAGAACAGCACTTCAGCTGAGTGTGTGTGTGTGTGTGTGTGTGTGTGTGTGTGTGTGTGTGTGTGTGTGTGTGTGTGTGTGTGTGTGTGTGTCCCTTCCTGTTGCGATGTCAGCATGAGGCCCCATGTCATTCCCACAGGACACTGGGACATATGTGACCCCTCACAGTCTGAATAAAAACACACATGCACCATCCAATACACCCCCCCAATATGCCTCTGAACCATATAGACCTGTCTCTGTGCCTGGATATGAATACATGATGGTCCATGCTTGACCCATGCAAACTACACACACACACACACACACACACACACACACACACACACACACACACACACACACACACACACACACACACACACACACACACACACACACACACACACACACACACACACACACACACACACACACACACACACACACTCACACTCAAAACCCTTTCTCACAGAGGGCTGTTAATAATATGATAATGATGACCTTCACCGATCCTACTGTTGAATATTTAGTTGTTTGTGAACATGTCTGCAGTTCTGTGTGTGTGTGTGTGTGTGTGTGTGTGTGTGTGTGTGTGTGTGTGTGTGTGTGTGTGTGTGTGTGTGTGTGTGTGTGTGTGTGTGTTGTTAGAGCCTTCCGTGAATACACTAACAAGCACAAACACACATGCATACAAGTGTCTATGTCAGAATGTGTCACATTGCTTGAATGTCATGATAACTTGTTTGTTGGATGAGCAACTATTAGCTGTTGCAAAGTGTTTTTTTGTGTAGTGCTTACTCTCTTTTGCATGTCATAGAGAGGTTATCTAATTCATTGAAGAGTAGTCTAAAACAGATAGCATCTGTGGTTTTGTTTTTATAATGGGCTTTAAATGTTGTCCTCAAATTAAACTGAAGTCCATTTATAATCATTTTGTCCATCTTGACTTTATTACTGCTTTTACTCAGTCAGCTAGAGTGCAAAAGAGTGCTCTGTTGAGAGATTAAAAGAGCAGAGTAGGTTTTTCAGGTTTGGGCACACACGCACTGGGCACACACTCAACCACATCTGGCTTCACAGCTGTACTCACTTAAGAACTCAGTCCTTGCTCTACTGGTGTGTATATCCTTGCATCTATCTGTGTGTGTGTACCCATCCCTTATATCCACGCCCAAATCATAAATGACTACAGGATTATCTATTTTTTGGTTGGTCCAGTTCAGTTGAAACTGGGTCACTATGTGTGTGTGTGTGTGTGTGTGTGTGTGTGTGTGTGTGTGTGTGTGTGTGTGTGTGTGTGTGTGTGTGTGTGTGTGTGTGTGTGTGTGTGTGTGTGTGTGTGTGTGTGTGTGTGTGTGTGTGTGTGTGTTTGAGGGTCTGTTTCAGATCAGCTGAAAGGCAAAACCATGTATGTTTATAAAGGGAAACATATACTGTTCGACTTCAGACATAAAAATGAAACCAAAAAAGGACATGTTTGTGAATATATTCACTCCAGAGGACCTCTTTCTGGCAACTTGAGATTTATTGAGATTACTTTCATCTGTGCGGTATTTGAGGTTATATACATGTTATATGTACTCAAAATGTTTGTATTAGAAGACCCATTCATGTGTCTGTCTAGATGTTTCTGGACATTAAACAGCTGGCAGGAGCTTATACAGTACATAGATCTTAGACCTTAATGCACATTATTATTACCAAGATCTTTTCCTTCTTTTTGTTGTATGTGAAAAAATGGTTGGCCAACTTTAGTACTTGTTACTTGGAAAGCCAAAGTTTTTCAATCATGAATTATTTCTCTCTATATTTCTCTAGCTGTTTACCCTTGCAACCAAACCAGCCTCCTTGTGCAAGTCTTACTTTACAGTTTTATCTTGTTAACCATCATAAACATTCACAAATAGCCTTGTGACTGTGTCTTTAAAAGCCTCTTTCATCTTAGATGAAGTAAATGTCCCACTAAACAGGAAAAGCTCCATGCTCCATGTAAGGCAAAGCTCTGCAAAACAACAACATCTTTAAGTGAGATGCAGAATTAAAAAGTATTAACCCAAATGTTGTCTACCAAATCCTTTGAACAACCAACATAAACAAAATGAAGATATTGGTAGTACAACTGACCATCAGTGAACTAGAGGCTTGTAAGTTTAAGATCTATCTGCTATTTAAGATGCCTTTAAACAAATGGGGTCAAACTGTTGAGGATAAAATCAATTACAGTAATCCCAGTCACTCGCTAATGGTCACCCCAAACCAGTAATTTGTCTGTAATTAGTCTACTTATCAGATCAAATGGTGGAGCATTACTGCTCTGCAGCCTGTCCTCAAAGGGACGTATTTCTGAACACAGGTAGCTAGCTATCCTGTAATAACCAAATCCCATAACACTACAGAAGCAGGCCTCCGGTAACTACGGCAGCTGGTGTTGCCACGGCAGCGACATGTGACAGATGTGAGCCGCATACATATCTCCATCAGCGTTAATGGGCTCCTCATCGCTGTGTGCACGCTGGTGAGAGGCAGAAAGAGGGAGACAATATATGGAGTTAGTGTGAATGATAGCGCGGGCTGGCGTGCTTTTTTGGCAAGAGGTAAGAGAGAATATAGCTGGTGTGTGTGTGTGTGTGTGTGTGTGTGTGTGTGTGTGTGTATAAAGAGAGAGAGAGAGAGAGAGAGAGAGAGAGAGAGAGAGAGAGAGAGAGAGAGAGAGAGACAGAGAGAGAATGCGATCATGTCCTCCTGATGCCTTTCAGGTGTGAAAGACATTACCATATAAAGAGGTGGCTTCATCAATAACAGCGAGACGGTCTGGATGGATAGATGGATGGATGGATGGATGGATGGATGGATGGATGGGGGTGTGTGTGTGTGTGTGTGTGTGTGTGTGTGTGTGTGTGTGTGTGTGTGTGTGTGTGTGTGTGTGTGTGTGTGTGTGTGTGTGTGTGTGTGTGTGTGTGTGTGTGTGTGTGTGTGTGTGTGTGTGTGTGTGTGTGTGTGTGTGTGTGTGTGTGTGTGTGTGTGTGTGTGTGTGTGTGTGTGTGTGTGTGTGTGTGTGTGTGTGTGTGTGTGTGTGTGTGAGAGAGAGAGGGAAAGCATAGATGCTGATGCAGGCTGAATTGAAGAGCTTCTCACTGGGATTATGTGAATTTGACCAAACCTGAAGCACACTCTCAAACACATCATCTCAAGATCTAGTGTTGCTTACTGTACCCTCTCTGAAGAGTGTTGAATGAATGATTCCTTTTCTTAGACCAACCAGAAGTTGGCATTGTTTTGGTTCCGTCAAAAAAAAAAAGCCAATTAGGTTTTCTCATTGGATTTTGAATTATTGCTGAAAAAAAGCATGGTGGGAAACAAATGTTTATGACACCATCTGCTATCTTTTACATGCTTGTATGATTTTAATCGCGACAAGTAAGTCAACATCAACATCTACATTAGGCTAAACATACTAAGCCATGGTCCTCTGACTGTAACGTTAGTGGAAAAGTATCCCTGTGTTCAGCAAAATGACCTTCAACACTCCAGTCTCCAGACACCATTTAAAGTCTTATCTAGCCGCTTGATTGCAAACGACAGATAGGCTTCAAAATTAGTTTTTTCCCGCAAGTATTTATATTACTCATTCCTGCAGCCTCCTATTTCAATTCAAACATGTTTTGGTATTTATTACAAATAGTATTATGAAAACAACAAGTAGATACTGTATTTATAATTAAAGAAGTACAAAGTAGCTTATAATCAATGCTACTTAAATTTACTTTAATGAGAAGGGTCAGGAGACTGGATGACCTTATTATTTTTTAAATGTTGCATTTTGCAAGATGGAAAATCCTCTTTCTGACCATGTGCTTCTAGTTGGCCAGCTTCTCTCAATGTCAGTAAGATAATGTACAATGTCAGCACACATTGTCTAACAATAAACATAAGAGCGACTTCCCCTCTGTTCCTGTCAGCTCTGCACATCTCAAGCAGAGCCCCGTAGGGATGAGGTGGAACAAACACGGATGTGCTGCTTATGATCTTGCAAGAAAACATTTGCATTGACTGAGATCCCTGTAGAATTTTCCCAGCACGTTATGATATCTATACCTTGAATAATGTATACCGCTATTATGGAGACAAATGGGGTACAACACTACCAGTTAGATGTACCTTTGGCTAGTGTCGGTATCTTTTGCCGTTTTATGAGAAATGTACCCCTTATTCTTGCCCCTAGTTCAGTCTCTCCTGTCCTATTTCCTGCATATCACTCTTTATTTAGCATGTCTGGAGATATTGCCATGCAGACGCAAGATACCAGCATCATAGACACATTAACACACAATCTCTCTTACTGTTTCTCACACTCACACATTTTTCTAATTTAGGAAAGGAGGATGAGAGAAAAGAAAGATTTTAATTTAGACGAGGAAGAAGAGAAACGGAGGAACATGTATAAAAATGTGTAGTGAGAGAAAAGACACAAGACCGTTTTCCTTAATAGTGCTATCATTGTCATTACAGTCACTGACCCGGAGCGTAAAACACTTAATTAGACTAACTACCCGAGCCAGTAGTGTGGCCAGGCTGCCACACACACTGGGTTTCAAGAGCAGAGAAGCTACTTCAATCTTTGCCAGTTCCAATAGACAGCAGATGATGGATTTTAGTTTGCCAATAAGCATTCATTAGAAAATGTAACACACTCCAAGGTACCGGGGGTTTGTGTAGTGGGAGCAATTTGATTTTCTTTGCTTTATTTTTACTCTTAAACAGCAGTTCTCGCTCGTTTGCTTATTTTAAAAAGAAGACTTCGTTCCAATGCTTGTTTTTTGACATCCTTGTGGTCAAGCAGTCTTGTTTTTGGACAGGGATATTTATGATCGCTTCATGCCTTTCTCTTTCCCCTTATTTCCTGTCTTAGTGCCGGATGGCCCGCAGATCATTTCGAAATTCATAATAAAAGAAAATTGAAATGAAATGTTTCTGATTTTAAATGCAAAAACCTTGCCGTGATGCAAACAACTCATCAAAATAGGCTAAAAGATATTGCCTTTGATGATATTAACTGGCCCCCGTATTATCAATTTGCAAAAGTGGCCCCCGGGTAAAGCAAGTTGAGTATCCTCAATAATAAACACATGTAGTGAACCCAAAGCAGTGACAAAGAAAAGACAGTTTTGCATTTATTACACCTCTGAATACCTCAAAGACCACAAGACCAAAACAAACACCACTCCTAGTCCTGCATGCTAACATCACACATTGCAGTGAGAGGCCAATCACATGCATGAGGGAACACAACCAAACACACTGATACTGACACAATACACAAACTGAGGCGCCTGGAGGTTCATATGAAAATACATAAATGAGCAAACACACACACTGATATGTGTCTGTGCTCTACCAAGAGCCCACTGCACTGCTGGATGTTGGTGAAAGTGGCAACAGCACCTGCTGCCATGAGGTCCATAGCTACCATGGCAACTGCCTCTCCATCATTTCAACAGTACAGAAATAAGTGGAGGGCATTACAGTAGTGATGCACCTGTCTCCTCTGTCTGTCTACACCTGTCCAGACTTTCATATGCGGTGTGTTTGTTTGGTGATAGAAAGGTGGATATGGTATGAAATAAAGAATGTTGCTTTATATTGTCATGATTAATATGTGCATCTGTCTGTCTATCTATCTATCTATCTATCTATCTATCTATCTATCTATCTATCTGTCAGTCTTGTATATCCGGCTATCCGTCTTATCTGTCTGTCGTGAAAAATGTGTAGTTCCTTGTAAGACATAGATGTTTTCCCCTGTGTGCTCTCCTCAGACTTTTAAAAGTTTTTGATTTCATCATCCAGAGGAAAGATGAAAAGTAAAAATGTTCTAGTAGCTGCAGGTGCCAGCTGTGATACTGTGAAGTCTCCCTCGCTGAACGGTCTATTTGAAGACCTGCCAACCACACTTTTAATATTAGCCAACCTGCTGGGCTGTCATGGGCTGATATATCACACAGAAACACAGCTTGCACACAAACAGTGCATCGTCACGGGCTATCACATTGTCAGATATAACACATCTATCTTGGGCATCTCACACTAGGAAGATCTCATGACATGCTGAGGTGTGAGTGACGGGAATAATGTGTATGTCTGTGCTTAACTTTGTGAAAACTAATTGAACTTTTCCACAGTCAAAGTCAGTGTACTTTGAAATTGAGGGCAAATTTGCGGGGCCCTACTTCTTCTTCCAGGGACTGATTTTAGGGTCAGGATGCAAGGGTTACATTAAAAAGACTGCACTGCTGTTTTTATTAAAGAAATATAAGTTTATTTTAGAAAGGATCCATAGCCTTGTGCACTCTCACAGACCTACCATTTAGGGTCAAAATAAGAGCCAGGGCTCTGCCAGTCAGTCGTTCATGTTTTACAAGTACTGTAATGGCATTCCTGTTCTAAATACGCTGCTCACTGCAGGGCTGCAAAATTGTCTTCGTACATTCCTGGCTTAACTATATAGGTTAAGAGGCTGTCTAGTGCCAAAGATAGGATGAGAAGAGAACGTGTGTGTGTGTGTGTGTGTGTGTGTGTGTGTGTGTGTGTGTGTGTGTGTGTGTGTGTGTGTGTGTTTGTGTGTGTGTGTGTGTGTTTTATGCAGCACTGTGAATGCATTGTGACAGAGTATTGTAAAGGGCAGGAGGTAAAATGAGAACAAGGATGACATTTAAGCTGCTGCTTGCAGTCCGGTTACATGGCAGAGTTCACTATAGTTATTGTGTATCTTTTACTAGTACTTTTATATGGTTCCAATATTAGACATGTTTTTTGTAAACCTTTAATTGAAAGTCCTTCCCTTCTTTGTGGTTGGGATTATTTTCTCTAGTGTTCCTGCAGTGATGAAAGTGGTGTACAGACTGCATGGTTCTGCAACTGTGTTTGTACAATTTGTTTTATAGTATCTGAGTAAAGTAAACCCCTTCTTAACAAACACATCCTTATTAATTGATTTGTCTCCTGCCATTCTTTCCATTTGCCACCACTCACTCACCAATACCCACTAATAGACATAAATAGCATTCACTTTCTACTAATGCTAATCCTCTGTCTCAGCCGAGCTGCATCCTCGTATCATTCTTATCTCCAGCTTATCAACAAGATGGAAGAATTGGAAGATGAAAGAGAGTGAGGGAAGGAAAGGACAGGTAGAGAAAGAAACTAAATAGAGGTTTAAAGTAACAGGCTACACAAAACAAGGCATAGATGGAAGAAGATTGTGTGCGTGTGTGTGTGTGTGTGTGTGTATGTGTGTGTGTGTGTGTGTGTGTGTGTGTGTGTATGTGTGTGTGTGTGTGTGTGTGTGTGTGTGTGTGTGTGTGTGTGTGTGTGTGTGTGTGTGTGTGTGTGTGTGTGTGTGTGTGTGTGTGTGTGTGTGTGTGAGAGAAAGAGAGAGAGAATTAAATTGGCTGTTTGTTCCCAGACTGTGCTTCAATCAGACACAGAGAATAGCCTCTAGCCGTTAAACTTTCCAATTACCCTGAGCAGATGGAGCCTGTGGGGCTCGATTTGGAGGGTCTGAAATGGTTGTTGTTGTTTACTGTTATCAGATATTGAATGTACACCAGACTACATGCAGTGACAGAGAGGGAGTCATACTAAAGCAGGGTCTTTCCTCCTTAATCTTAACCTCCATATATCTCTGCATCTCCGCTTTTTACTCTGTACTCGGTCTCACTGAATCTAATCTGATATCACACAAAGCATGAGTTATATCTGAATGATAACATCTTCTGGATCAGCAGCAGGTCTAGCAGTTGGTAATGCAAGCTTGTGGCTGGACGGTTGTCATGTTGAATCTAGGTTTAATGTCAATGTGAAATCTGGCTGAACAAGTCTCCCCTCTCTTAATAACAACTACGCTCTTGAGCAGGACTCTCCAACCTCAGCTGCTCCCTAAGAGGAGGTCAGCGTCCAACAGAGGAGCACTGTGGTCCATTTACAGAGCTCCCCATATGAATGAGTGTGATTATGAAGCCTGGAAAAGAGCAAGCACGCTCAGTTGACTTTCATGGATATAGGACTGTTAAAAAAGTGTTTTAGCTTTTAAAGGCTCACAGGATGACTCAAGCACGCCCCGAGGAGGTTTAAGGTTTATTTTAAAACACATTAAAGCTCTTTGTGCAGGCCCGGGGGAATCACCCTCACACATTGGTTTGAAGTCCTAGACAAACATGGATTAGATGGTTTGTTCATTTAGTTTTTCAAAGTGTAGTTATTGTTTAATTATTGTCTTCACATCATTAAAAAAAGAAAATGAGTTTGACCATACCTTCAGATTTTACAGGAATTTTCTATTTTTGTGTTATCTGAGTATATTCTGTTTAATACATGAGATCTGCAAAAATAATGTATTGCAATATTGTGTTTAGTGCTACTAACAAATGTGTGCATGCTCACATGCTGAACTATGAATGAACAGTTGAACATTTGGCCTGCTTAACATGTGAGCTATTTGCTTTAGTACAACCTCACAGAGCCACTATGGCTTCAGACTCTAGTCCTTTTTACCAATTATTTATTTTATAGTTTTTGGTTAAGAGGTAGACAAGATATATTGGGCCAAAGATACTGACATGTGACAAAGGATGCTTTTTCGATAATTTGTGGACGAATCCTAATTACATCATGTTGACAAGCCACACATTTGTTTACATATAACAATATATAAGTCATTGCAAGGGGCCCCTTTTAGTAGAGTTGTTATGTAGACCCACAGCCTGGCACAAGTTATTCTCCCATTATATTCTGTAGTAGTTCACTGTAAGCATAGTGTACTCCCTTTTTGCGTTATTCTGAGCCAAGAAAAACCCTGACTGAGTTTGTATATTTGGGTTTGTGATTTTGTGTGTGTAACGGGCACACACACTGTTTTCCCTGTGCACACTGTTCACCTATTTCTGTGTGTATGCAACCATGTATGAGTGTGAGTTGTCATGCAGATCTTTACCTTTAGTTCCTCCTCACTGAGCTTCACTAACCTTGAGATGGAAGGATACAGAGGGGGTGAGGAGGAAAAGAAGGGAGCAAGGGAGGAGTGAGGGAGTGTGTGTTCAGGTGTGGGGTACGGCAAGATGGATTACCCAAAGCAACCAGCAATTTATCACTGTCAGAGAGAGAGAGAGAGAGAGAGAGAGAGAGAGAGAGGGAGAGAGAGGGATAGAAAGAGTTGGGACAGGAAAAAGAGGTAGTGTGAGGGATAAAGAAGAGAGACGATAGGATGGGGTGCAAGGAGAATGATAGAAGAAGAAGTAGGTGTAGGACAAAAGTGGGATGAACATTTGTGAAAGAGAAACCCAATGAATCATTCTTTATTATACAATCAAAGTGTTACTACTTGTGTTGAAAGTATGGGCAGAAGTTTTCTGAAGAGAATTTAATTTTACTGATGCTGTCCCTACTTAGCGTAGTTGTTAGTAAAGCTTGTTGATTAACTTTAAGTCAAGTGTTTTGGACTGGCCACTACTAACTCTACCCGAGGCATGGACCTTTGTGGTTCAACATCCTGTGGTGTAAAACCATCTGAAATGTCTCACGTGCAATAATCAGCCCGTTTGACTCTCAGGCCTTGATATAAATCAACAACCAATTAATGTTAGCATACCAAGGAGAATATACTATCAGAGATCATTTAGACTCTTAGATGGCTGACCTACTTAAGACATTTAAGGTTACTGTCTCTCTATACATTATTTGTTCAATCAAACATTATATTAAGACCTAATTGTTGTCAGACAGTGTCAAGATTGGCTGTATTTTTTTAAAACTGTCAATACATAGACTACTTTCCCACTGAAGAAGCAATGGAGTGAAGTTCCTCCTCTATATTCAGTCTCCAGAAAACGGTCTAATTGGCAGCTAGCTAACACATTGAAATAGATTGTTTTCACATCTTTGGTAGCGAGTGTTTAATTTACAGTGCAGTTCTGATGCAGACGGTAGGCTAATTTAAAAACATGCAGTAGAGTTTATATGCACTTCATTTACAGACAGGCACCGCTGTGGATAGCCAGATCATTTAAAAACAGGCACCGTACAACTTCCACATAAAAAAACAACTACTGTATTTTCATTTAAAGCTGGGCACTGAATGGATGGCCAGCTAATAAAAGCCAAGCACTCTTCCAGCAAGCCAGCGCCGTATATATTCTATTATAGGGCTCTGCAGCAAGCTAGCTCATTTACATCGTGGCGAGGAGCTGCTCTGTAGACTTGGCCCTATACAACCCGGACAAGATTCATAGCTCAGGCTGTTAATGAGAGGGCAGCATTTGTACAGTATACACACTGACACACACTCTGAAATATGCATGAATAACAAATTCAGGAATTCTACGGGCTTAGATATGTCTCATAATTATGTGTGTGAACACAAAAATAATTTGTGTGTAAATATGTGATTTTTAAATGTAAAACACCATCCACAAATGCATATAAAAGATTTGCAAACTCACAAATAAATTTGCAAATGTAAAACGGATCTGCAAATACGCAAAATATTTTCACAAATAAAAAAAAAGATCTTTGAATATCTCTTTAACATTTACAACTTCCGATCAGGCATTTGTGTATCCATTTTGTATTTGTCGACCAAAAATGCGCTTGTGGATCAAAGAGTTTTGAGACAAACGTTTCCAAATTTTAGCCGAGACCGGCGTAAAGTTTGTCTCAAAACTCTGTGTGTGTAAAAAGACGATCCACAAGAAGAAATGTGAGATCCACGAGCAGAAATGTGAGATCCACAAGCGCATTATTGGTTGACAAATACAAAATTGATTCACAAATGCCTGATGGAAAGTTGTACATTTTTAAAGGGATATTCAAAGATCTTTTTTTTATTTGTAAAAATATTTTAAGTATTTCTAGATCCGTTTTACATTTGCAAACATATTTGTGAGTTTGCAAATCGTTTAAATGCATTTGTGGATGGTGTTTTACATTTACAAATCACATATTTACCCACAAATTATTTTTATGTTCACACAAATAATTATGAGACATATCTAAGCCCATAGAATACTAACACTTGTTACGTTTGCATTAGAGCACTACAAAGAGTTGATCTGGCCATAGCATCTGTTTCTAGTATATATACTCTTTTTGATTGGGTTTATCAACTACAAACACACACACACTGATTCGGTAATGCTATTTTTGTATGTGTGGATGCATGTGTGCTGTAAAAACTTTGCGGAGCAGAATTTCTGATGACCACTTAACCCAAGATAATCTATGGCAATGTTGAGACAGCCAATTCATTAAAGTTGTCAATCCCAAACATAGGTTACATGAATAGCCTCTTGGGGGCATCCGTTTGAGGTACGTCACCAGCATGGTCTAAGGAAGTGCTTCAAAGCCTCTCTGAAGGCTTCCTTTAAAGACCTCCACACTGACCTTGCTTCAAGAGCATCACTTGCCCAAAGCCATTAGAACAATTACATTTCAAAGGGTACTAACATCTATGAAGACCAACACATCAAAGCACATGAACGACGGCCTCCTCTGAACCAACCTAGCTGCCCTGCACTCACTGCAACTGCACGGCGCCTTGGATGATATCACAACTGACATTTGTATTATTACTGATATGAGGTGTCACCATCTCACACAACATTATACAGTGCACACATGCTACGCCCACGTACACATATGTGCACACGTTCAGTCTCCAGCGAGAAAGAATGCAGCAGGTTATTATCCTCCCCTATTGCTAGTTAGTTGCGTATGTTAATTAGGCTCTGAATTGCTATGGCAACACAAACACTGTAATGCGTTTTCTCTGTTATTAATATAGCATGTCAACATCGCAAGGGAATGTGTGTACATGTGTGCCGACAAAAGTGTGTGTATGTGCTCTTTTAAATGTATGCATAAGCGACTTTATGCGTGTGTGCAAACGTGTGTGTGAATGTGTGTGTGTATTATAGGTTTCCATTGTGTCCTAGCCAATCCAACTCCTACATTCATTATGAATCATATGAAGGAATGACCAATTAAAAAGTAGATTAAGGGAGACATTCTTCAGAGAGAGAAGGGGGAGGGTGCAGGTATTAATGAGCGAGAGAGGGGAAACACAGGTACGTTTATTTTCGCCGAGGTTTTTCTTCTAAGGAGCATTCTGTAGGATATAGTGCCGTGCAGCGGTGAATATACCCCTTCACTCACCCCTCTGTTTCCAAGACTGCAGTATCGAGAGGTGCTGAGTGCAAAACTGTGCTAACATCATGGTATATTTCAGGATCTGCGCCTTGCTCAGAGGCAAGGTTTCCAATGTTAGCAACATTTTAGAAGCCACGAAATAAAGATGATTAAATAAAGACGAATAAAAGCTGTGGTAACCACGCTTTTACACTCGGCTGCTTATATTACTGCAATTTAACAAGCAAGTCCAAACCTACGGTGGCCTACAGCCAGTGTTTGAATTTGTCTTTTGTGGGATACTTTGTTTAGAAACACGGCGGTCTCTGTGAAGAGGAGCTAATCTTGCTAATCTAATACTTTCTTTTTCAGGTGATTACTCAAATGAATATATAAATATAAACTCAACTGTGTTTGTTTGAGTTTCTTCTTACTTACTAGAATTAGATTTGCTTCCATTCTTTTACTTGCCTTTTTTTACACAACCCATTTTCGCTCCTTCCTGACTTTTATTTGTATCCCTCTCCTTCCCTTTCAACATGGTCACATCTTTATCATTCAGGCTAAATATGGTGGTAATGCGAGTTTTAGCGTTAATAATATAACAGTTTTAATAACCACATTTTTTATTATTAAAAACTAGCATTCATCATTGTTTCCTGTAAACATCTTAAAAAAAGAAAGAAAAGGTATTCGTACAGTACCTTCATCTTTTTTTACTGATCTTCAGTTTAATAGTGAAAATACTGATTAAAAAACGATGCGGTGAATGATGTGTCCCCGGTTGATGACATTTGGACGAAAGAGCTGCAGTAAATCAGATGTGGAAAAGGGCTGGAAGATTTTAGAGCTCCATTACTTATAATGTCTTCTTCATTTTCAAACAAGGTGATCAATTTTGTTATCCTGCCACTCCAGCTGTTCACATATCAAAGGCTCCAAAATGTTGTTGTCTAATGAAAGCCTGTGTGCGTAGCTTTTGACTTGAATTTTGTTTCCAGATGTATTGTTTCGAGCTCACAGAATCACATTTGGTCTGAAGTGTGAGATAGAAACAGCAAAAGAGAGAGAGACAGTGACAGACAGAGTGTGTTTTAGTAGAGATAGTGAGAGAGACCTGTGCTTGACCTCTGTCAGGGTAACATTTGTCTATCTGTGTGCACATCCATATGTTTGGTGTGTGTGTGTGATGTCATTTATAACCTCTGCGTTATTGACCTTGCACCTGCACAGACATCAGGCTCAATCATTCACATGCACACACCCACAGCACACACGTAAACTATCATTCTCTATCATGACACCATTGGCGTGATCATGAGCCGCCAGTCCAGTTGAAATGTATAGTTTTTTCTTCACAGTGTCCTCAGGATGGTATCCATTTTTCATTAATCGTCCCAGACCTGCCGAGAAATATGTGTGTGTGTGTGTGTGTGTGTGTGTGTGTGTGTGTGTGTGTGTGTGTGTGTGTGTGTGTGTGTGTGTGTGTGTGTGTGTACACAGGGTGTATACAGGAGCAAGTATTGGTGAAATGGATGAAGAGAGAGATGAGAGGAGGTAAATAAGTAAGGGGGAGGAGAAAGGTTTACCTTCCATGGTCACTCATCTGGAACTGATTACCCACATGCAAAGACACACACACACACACACACACACACACACACACACACACACACACACACACACACACACACACACACACACACACACACACACACACACACACACACACACACACACACACACACACACACACACACACACACACACACCTGGCAATAAACCAGTGTCATTCTGGCTATAACCGATTCAAAGCATGTTCCTCCTCTGCTTTGTGTTTAACAATTAAACCATTTTCTCTCACGTCTTTTCCTATCTTCTCTGCCATCTTCCTTTTTCTCCTCATTAGTGTCATGCATCACTGAAAACAGGGGATAACAAAGGTTTGAGAAACAGAGATATTATAATGGGGGTGGGTTGCAACCAGAGAGTTCAGGGTCAACATGTTGGCTTATATCCTGTGAGTGGTGCACAGAGTGTGTTGGTCTAGCTTTAATGTGTGTATGAAAGGGATGTCTCGCTGTTTGACAGCCCATTTTCCTGAACCCTTTACCTCCAATGCGCTCATACAGGCTTGCTCACACACGAAAAACAACGGTAATGGACAAACACGGCTGAGCTGTCGCTTTTTATCAAATCTAAATGATTTTAAAAAGACTAAGAGTCGCCGAGGTCATTGTTCAGTTAGCTTGGACTTCGTCTCTCTCTCAGCCACTCACTCCATCCTCGCACAGTAGAGCAGAGGCTGAGTTTGTCTGCCCTTGTAGGAGGAAATGAATCATACTGACACACACACACACACACACACACACACACACACACACACACACACACACACACACACACACACACACACACACACACGGACACACACGGACTATCTGGGGAGCTGAGACTGATTGAGTCACTCACAGAATACTGATGAACCCAGAGGTAAAGAGATTCCTGGAAGAGACACTGGGATTTCTACATGCAACTGTGTGTGTGTGTGTGTGTGTGTGTGTGTGTGTGTGTGTGTGTGTGTGTGTGTGTGTTTGTGTGTGTGTGTGTGTGTGTGTGTGTGCGTGTGTGTGCGTGTGTGTTCTACTAAAGGATGAGCTGGAAAAAACAAAAAGGAAGCATTATAGGGAAGATAAATATATAAATAGGGTCAATGAGAGGGCAGAAAGCGAAATAGTGAGTGTACTGTTAAAGATGTTACAGTAAACGTGTGTGTGTGTGTGTGTGTGTGTGTGTGTGTGTGTGTGTGTGTGTGTGTGTGTGCGTGCGTGCGTGCGTGCGTGCGTGCGTGCGTGCGTGCGTGTGTGCGTGTGTGTGTGTGTGTGTGTGTGTGTTTATTTAAGGCCAGTTTCCAGTATCAGCAAACTCTATTTCCTACACCCCCTCTTTCTCTTCCACAAAGCACAGCTCTCCTTTCCCCCTTTTTTTTAATCAGGCTCCCCAAATCTGGTTAATTTGGAACAACAAGGCCCTCATCTGAAGAACCGTACACCGTGTCCACTCTATTGCTCCTGTCTGCCATGCATGTGTTTGAGTGGGTGTGACAGAGAGAAACAGAGAGGTCAAAAGAAGCCAAATGAGATTAATGTTCCTTTTTTTGTTGGCAGGGATCTAACATTACATATCATTTCCAAGTAGGAAAATCAGGACTATTTGGCATTGATTGGAAGATGGTCTCATCATGTATTCAAAGTGGTTTAATTTATCTATCTGAAACACATTTTTTAACAACTAACATGAACAGTCAGTAAAATCAGACTTTTAGTGATTGAAAGCTGTACACGATATCTGTAGAAAGAAGACTGAAAGTAATAAATGTTTTTCATATTAGCTTTTACACAACTGTTATCCATCTATATAACATTTTCAACCGTTTCTAAATAATAATGCAATTTTAACCATATGTGTTCCATTTTTCATAATGCGGCTAAACCCACACTGCTTCACTGCTTTTTTTTTTTTAAAACACACACACACACACACACACACACACACACACACACACACACACACACACACACACACACACACACACACACACACACACACACACACACACACACACACACACACACTTGTAGGGTTTAAGAGTATGCATGTGCATTGTCATGCACTTGTTGCAGTGCTCTTCTCCCGCTCTTCCATTTTAATGTTTGATGGTGCATTATCCCTCCTATTACCATGTCTAAGTGGCCAGAAGTAGTTGACATTACATTATATATTTTCAGTGCAGCTACAATAAAGATACCTTGCAGGGTAATTCAGCCACCATTTATAGATGCTTTTCGTATCAGTCGGAGGGAAGATAAAAACATAGTCTTTGTAAAGAAACATTTCAGTCACGCAGGGAGAACTCCTTAAGTCATTTGAAACTGTTTTGTCGTCATTATCAGTGATGCTATCATTATTACTCTCTTCCTTAACCCGATTCAATAAAATTAGCCGACATTTCCTGTGAAAGACACATCTTTGCACCAAATGGGAAATGTGTCATAACCCCGTGGCTAAGCACAATTGTTGAACACACAGTGAAAAATGTAACAATAAATTCATAAATAGTCAACTGCATTTTAAATCCACTTCAACCTTAGCTCTTCTCCTCCCCACTCTGCTTCCTCTCATGCAGGTAGCTCTGCAGTGCGTGTGCTTATGTGTGTGAGATAGAGGGGGCGAGAAACACTCATAACTTATTTTGTTGTCTTAAGTGTGTGTGTGTTTGTGTGTGTATATGTGTGTGTGTGTGTGTGTGTGTGTGTGTGTGTGTGTGTGTGTGTGTGTGTGTGTGAGAGAGATAGAGAGGGAGAGAAACAATTATCTGATGCTGTCTTAAGTGTGTGCGTGCAATGTCTCATGTCTGCCAGGAGTTTGTTATGCCTGCCTGCATGTGTGTACAGTATGTATATGTTCAGAAAAATCATGTTATTCCTTATGCCACTTAGATTGGTTGAGAAACAAGGTAGCCTTTATCCATAAACACACACACACACACACACACACACACACACACACACACACACACACACACACACACACACACACACACACACACACACACACACACACACACACACACACACACACACACACACACACACACACACACACACACACACACCACTCAGACACTTGCCAAAGTTATGAGCTCCTGCCGTGTGTGTGTGTGTGTGTGTGTGTGTGTGTGTGTGTGTGTGTGTGTGTGTGTGTGTATATCTTGTGGTCTTGCAGTTTGTTGACATAGCCTAGAATGCAGTGCTCTCATTGAGAGGCTGCATTTTACTATTAGAAGAGATATTGCTTTGTGTGTGGAGTGGACACACCCTTCCACACACAGACTGTATATTGATTGAGAAAAAGTAACAGGCCTGTCATTGATAGAGGTTTACTTCTGTGTGGCAGAGAGTATGCTACATTCACTCTCTTGCTCTAGGCTCTTATTACATTACAGGCATGGGCCACCAAGGAGGCTGACCACACATACAGAGTTCTTTATCTACAGTGGGATGGACTATTGATAGAGAACATTTGAAATGTAATTGGGTTTTCTATATAAGATTGTTTTGTCAGTGCGAAAGAGGATAACAGCCAGTTGACTATACTGTATAAATCCATGTAAAAAGAGGCTATTTTAGCAAGAAAGCTATATCTGCTGTGCTTCTTCCTACCTGTCAGTCACTCATTATTTATGCACATATCCCTTTTTTTCTGGCTTTCCTGTTAGTCTTCTGGTTTCTTTGTCTTACTGTATGATTGTCTGAATCTGCTGTGAGATAACCTCTGTCCATCACATGCCTATTGATTAGACGCATCTATACACATGCTTGATCTCCGTAACTCATGTATTGATTAAGCTTCACTAAGCAAAGAGTGCCTTCCCATCAATTTGATTAATACTACACACACAACGCCTATTACCTGGCATGATGCACTCAACCCATTCTCGGTTGATTCACTGGATATTCAGACAGAGGCTCAGATGTGTTTGCTGCGCATAAATGAACCTGTGTAAATTAGTGATTAGATTGTAATGCCCCTATTATTATGAACTCTAGTACTTTAATACTACTAGTTGTTAGGAACCTTGACAGACACTTGGATTCAAACGCACGACTCAAAAGAAAGTTTGTTCAAAAAAGTATTTACTTTGGAAAAGTATAAAGTTCAAACAAAAATCACTCCTGAGTGGAAAAACGTAGCAAAGCAAATTACAAACTAAATAAACTTGACTATGGTCACAAAGTACAATAATCTCTTGGCGAGACAAGCTGGCTCTCTAAATGGCACAAGGCACAAGATGAACTGGCACAGGATAAAGGGAGACAGGACTATTTATACATGAGGTAAGGGGGAACAGGTGGAAACAATCAGGGGCGGGGCAGACGCTGACGATGGCGGGAAAACACACAAAGGGAGGAAGTAAGGGGACCTGAAATGAGAGACAAGAGGTAAGTACAAAAATAAAACAGGAAGTGCAATGACAGGACTCGACAGGTGAACAAAAAGACTTGACTAAACATAAATCTAACCTGGGCTATGAACTAAACGTGAAACAATAACATGAACCTGATTAACATGAAATGAATAATTTAGCAGACATGACGGGATGTTACACTAGTACTTTAATGAATGTTTGGAAATATGCTTATCTTTTTCATTTTGGCCAATTGACCATGCTAATATACTGATATATGCACTTTTTTTCCAAACTAATTGTTGAAAACAAGTCTACTACCTACTGTTACTATGTAAATCCACTGGCAGATACAATGTTTCTCAAAATGAACACATTCAATGCGGGACACGCAAACAATGTATTATTGTGTACCATATGGGACAGTCATATCAAAGGAAATGTTTAATTCTCTGCTTTATCTGCTGATACTGATGATGTGCTGATATCATCGTGCATCCCTAACTATTATGTTTTTTGGTTTTTGTTAAATCAGTCGGAGGAAAATGCAGTCGCAAATGTGGAGTACTTTCAAGGCTATCATTCTTTGAGAAGATGGGAAATGTATCAGCTCTGTTTTTGAGATGCATAAGCACTTGCTAATATCAGTAATTGATATGCTCACTTTCTAATCAAAGTTAAAAAAGCCTGAGATTATGTTTACATGTACACTGAGTTTGCTGAAACAGAAAAAGATGAGGTGCTACACAGATACCTGGCCTTTGAGTCACAGAAGAGATGTGCCTGTTGAAAGCAGAAAGATAATTACAGTTATCAAGTGAGTTGGCACAAGCTACCACATATGTTTTGTTGAAGTACCAAGCTGCAGACACACACATGTACACTGACAATTACCTCACAACGTCACACTCATTTTGGACACAAGGCCCCAAGTAAAGCCAGATTTTTATAAGGAAAACCATTTTATATGTAATGACCTTATTGTTAGATTATGTGCTTTATATGTTGTGGAAAAAAACTGAAGAAATATATTCAAGAAGGTTAAATGAGCTTTAGACACAGATGTGTATCGGGGCGTGTGCGTGTGTTTTGCTTGTTAACTCTGATATTTAGAGCAAAAGTCGAAGCAGGAGATTTCGAGCAGCTTTGCTCTGTGCGAGTGGCTCCAATTAGTCTGGAAAAATATCCACAACTAAACACAACACGTACCTGTACATGCACATGCATTCATGCACAGATAACTGCCCAAACAAATTGGACAAATATCCGGATTTTTGCAGACAAGAAAGAACACTAGGGTGAGCAACTCTGGTACACACATTTACAAACAACTTGACCAGCCAAACAAATGCAGAGAGACAGAGGGCAACACACATAAGACAAACAGAAGGAGAAAAAATAAGTGCATTATGGCATTTTTTTGTTATTTTTCTGTAAAGCTATTATTTCCAAACTGAAAAAGAAAAATGGTTATACTGTAGCTTTATATGGTTGTCTGTAGTCTATCCTAGTAGGGACCCACACCTGTGAAGTACATTACATTGCCTTTAGCTGACGCTTTTATCCAAAGCGACTTACAGTAAGTGAACTCGACCAAAACAGAATCATATAAGTACATCAGGTTTCATAGAGCCAAAACATTTCAAGTGCTACTCAACTGGCTTTAGATAAGCCAGTCCTTTATTAGTATATAAGTGCTTTGATAATAATTCTATCGCTCGAAGTGGAGTCGAAAGAGATGAGTTTTCAGTCTGCGCCGGAAGATGTGTAAGCTTTCTGCTGTCCTGATTTCAATGGGGAGCTCATTCCACCATTTTGGAGCCAGGATAGCAAACCCATGTTTTTGCTGATGGGAACTTGGGTCCCCCTCGCCGTGCGGGTGCAGCGAGCCGTTTGGCTGATGCAGAGCGGAGTGTGAATGTGATGAAAGGAGAACCGTTGTAGTTTTGGGAGTGTTTAAAAGCTATTTGATGTGTTGCACAGGTAAAAGTGCCTTGGTAGAGTTCGCCAAAATGTTTTGTCAACAAATAAATGCAGCAGAAATAGAAAGGCTGGCACTTTTCACAAACTGTGACCAATCTTCTAATACTCTAAACCACTTACACATGATCCTTCACTTTGGGCAGCCTCTAAAGTCCATTACTTCAGCCAGTTGACCTGTACACAAAAGAGGTCTATTTTTGTGGCGGCGAAATGACCAGCAGTGCCCCGACTGTTTGGTATCTACCAGAGCATGAAATTCTTCTGAAACTGTTATCAGAGAACAAGGTCCTAAACCTAAAGCTGCAAAAGTGCAGCTTGTTGACAGTGAGCTGAATCAGGACCAGGTCATTTGAGGGTGAACCCCATGAACTAGTTTTTAATGGCAACATGCAGGTTATGAACAAATCGTTAGGATTTGTTTGTGCAAATATCTCAACAACATCTCTAAATTAAAGAGATATACTTCAGAAAAAATGACTTTTGATCCTGTTTCTTCGAACAGGACACATGTTGTTCATCTTCATTTTCACGCAGGCTTATGATTAAAACTTAAACGTTTCTAAGGAACCAAAACCAGTAATCACCAATCTGTTAATAAGTCATGTTTAACTGGGATGAAAGTGTTACCTAAAAAAAAAGAATTCTTGATAATTTGAAACTTGAACAAGGAATGTTAGAGGTCACATTTACCTTTGAATAGTTTGTCACTGTAATTACCTCAATACATAAATGCTGTAACTTCTCAGCTCTAGAAATTGAGAATCAAAAGATTTACCTGAGCTTTAAATAAAGCTATCTTTCATATTTACAGTATTTATCGCACCAATATGCTTTACACATGATTCAAAGGTGCAAGGACACATGATGTACTCAACCAACACAATGTCAAAATTCAAGCTGAGAAAGAAAGGAGAGAAAAAGATAGAGTGAGTAGGTCAGTGGTTTTCATTTCTGTGTTAAAGGTCTCTTCTTGCTGCCAGCTGCTGTGACACTTGCACCCTTTACACCCCAAGGACCTACTGTGTGTGTGTGTGTGTGTGTGTGTGTGTGTGTGTGCACGCGTGTGTGTGTGCGCGCGCGTGTGTGTGTGTGTGTGTGTGTGTGTGTGTGTGTGTGTGTGTGTGTGTGTGTGTGTGTGTGTGTGTGTTTGTGCATTTGTGTGTGTGTTCTTGCAATTGAACGTCCTTCTCATCTCCCCCAGGCTACAAGGCAATGTTTCTTGGATTTTCTATAAATAATCACAGTTATGATTTATTCGACATGCCTATCATTTCTTCTCCTCTCCTCTCCTAGTGTCTTCTTTCTTCTCCTCTCCTCTTCTCTTCTGACCTCTTCTCTTCTGACCTCTTCTCTTCTCTCCTTTCCTCTCCCACCTCTCTCTCTCCTCTCCTTTCCACAAGTCAGTTACATTCTTCGAAGAACAAAACAACAACTTGAATATGCTTGAATCTTTTCTTCTAACACTTGGCTTCCTGTTTCTCTCTCCCTCCAGGATCCCTCTGTCTCTCTCCTCCTTCACGATAAGCTTCAGGTGCCCAACAGTTCTCGGCGGGCGTGGAACGAGCGTGACAGTCGCTGTGATGTCTGCGCCACTCACCTCACTCAGCTCAAACAGGAAGCTGTGCGCATGGTCCTCACTCTCGACCAGTGGGATTTGTCCCCCCCCTCTTCCCCTTCGGCCCTCATCGGACGCTATGGACCACCGGGTCCTATGGGAGCATCCGGGGGTCCTGGGTCACGGGACTGGATTCCTCCTTTTCTCCCTTCTTCCTCCTCCTCCTCCTCCTCAGCCGCTGCTGCCATCTCACACCCGTCCTCCCAGTCGCCTTCCCCAAGCCCCAGCCAGACCCCAACGCCAAGCCCCAGCCACGGACTATCCAACCCCAGCCATGGGAGCCCCTCTGTGGGGCAAACATCCGGCTGTGCTCCCACAAACCAACAACCTCAAGGCCAAGGGCACAGACTGGGGTCTAAACCCAGCTCCCTGGGGCTTGGTGGTGGGGGGGACAGAAGGGTTGGGTCCCCCAGTTTGGGAAAGTCTGTGGCCCAACAGCAACCAGTGACTGGAGTAAACAGCCCAGGCCATAATAGCGGAGCAGTCCTGAGCACAGCAGCTCTGCAGGCCCATCAGCACCTGACCCGCACCAATGGAGGAGTTACACTCTATCCCTACCAGGTAAGGTTCTCTCAGAAGTGTCTGTGAGGAGTGCAAATATTACCATAGACATTGAATACATTAACTCTGGTTTTGCTGAATATAATAATTGGTAACAGGCTACCAACATGCAAATGAAAACATCTCCTGATATGAATATGTCAGTGAGGACAGGAACTGCAGCGTTTACATTTTCCAACTCGTAGGTGTAGCTGCCTTTTGTGGCGTGAGCTTTTTATTCATCAACCACTGACCATGACTTGTGAGATTATGTTTTCAACACAAGCAAATACAGCCCCCCCACTCTATTATCCTGCAGAGTAGCAAGGCAAACTTCCATATTGTGCATCTTAAAGCAACCAAAAACATGTTTTATTTGTATCTTGCAGGAGTCCATTTATAGGCCTTGGGGGGTTTGTTCCTATCAAATGAGATCTTTACGAGGACACAATAATCATCTCAGAATGTAATAAGCATCTCTTAGTGGGAAGCAAAATATAATCTTCAACAGATTAGAGGCAAGAGGTAAAGTTTGAAGTTAATACGACGCAAACATGCAAAATGGAGTGGAATTGAATTTGGAGATAAAAGAAGAGGTTTTAGGAGGAGACAGGAAGAGAGGGTTCACAGGAGAGGAAGATGATAGGAGGAAGAAAAGAAAACGCCTCAGGAGACGTGTGGTCGAGAGGTACGGGGGGGAGCTGAGACAGGGGAGATCCAGAGGTGTGTGTGTGTGTGTGTGTGTGTGTGTGTGTGTGTGTGTGTGTGTGTGTGTGTGTGTGTGTGTGTGTGTGTGTGTGTGTGTGAACGTGTTCTACAGATGTAATAATTCATACAGTGATAATTAGAACTCAGGGGACTCTATGTCACACACCCCCGGTACCCCTTCTCTCTCTCTCTCTCTCTCTCTCTCTCTCTCTCTCTCTTTCTCACACACACACACACACACACACACACACACACACACACACACACACACACACACACACACACACACACACACACACACACACACACACACACACACACACACACACACACACACACACACACACACACACACACACACACACACACACACACACACACACACACACACGCACCCACACACACACACACACGCACCCACACACACACGCACGCACACACACGCACACACACACACACACACACACACACACACACACACACACACACACACACACACACACACACACACACACACACGCACCCACACACACACACACACACACAAACTCTACTTATTCCTTATCCCTCTTTCTCCCTTCCTCCCCTAATATTTCTCCCATCGTTCTCACACTTTGGCTGTTTGATATTCACCTCCGCTTCTCTTCATCTTGCTGTTTCCCCATCTCTCTCTTTATATTTGTATTCAGCCCATGACTAGGATCAGATGCAGAGATATGGAGTTAGAGGTGGAAATTACTTTGTACAATCTCTGGAATGGTTTTGTTATCTTGTCATACTGGTCAGAAATTAGGCAGAAGATCTTTCATGCATTCTGGCCTGTCTGAAAATAAAGTGAAGGCTCTCAAATCAATTGGATGATTAGGAATGATTATTTCTCCTTCTATTATTGTATTCTAAAACTAATAATGTCTAACTGTTTTTGGTTTGCAACATACATGAGCGTGTTGATTTCGTTTTTATTTCCCTTAAAACAAGATTATATTTGTCATGTTTCCTTTGATATTGACTTTTATAATATCACATTGTTTAGATGAAAAAATTAAGTAAGCTTCCTTTTTACCCTCAACTACCGTAATATAATTATGTGTGATGTTTGTCAGCATTTGTGTGCAAGTGTGTATGTGTGCAAAAAGGCTCTATTTTGTGTATTCAATAATGAATGTGAACGCTGTGTTCTGTGTTTGAGTTTGTATATGGGATAGGAGGTGTTCAAATGTTAGAGAGTCTGAGTGTTTGTACTGTGACTTTGACAGTAATGGTGTTTCAGCAGGAAAGGAGAAACAGAGCAGGATAATAAATCACCCTCATTTAGACTCACCCCTGAGAGGGGCAGAGAAGGAAGAGAAGCTGAGCAGAGAGACGATAAAAGAAATGGGAATGAAAGTAGGATTGAGAAAATGAAAAGAAATTGAAAGATAGAGAGATGGGGGCAGAGAGCAGGAAGAGACGGTTAGAGAGATGGGTTAAGAATAACAGACATGTTGTTATAGACTTCAGTGTATAGACAGATTGCATATCAACCTCAACACTGTGTGTCATTATTTGCCACAGAATTGGATTGTGTTGCTGTACTGCTGCTTCACTGCAGTACAGCAACACACATTACAGATGGCTGCTCCTTGTAACATTGGGGCTTTCAGAAAGTCTTCTAATGGCAGATGAGAATATCCTCCAACATATTCACGCTCTTCAGTGAAGTTAAAGAGAAATCAAACACATGTGAATGACAGCGGGGGAAATGAAAAGGGTCTGACTTTAAAACTATGCAGCCAGGATCAGTGTATTTTTGGTGAAATGTGGTCTTTAGAAAAACTTCAAAGGAGCATATTTTTATCTGAGTGGATTCACTGCATAACGCAAAAGTCCGGGGGGGAAATACCATCCTTTGGCTGTTTGTAGCTTGCTCTCCTTCTCCTACACTGTCCTTTGTAGCAGACAGGTGAAAATGCCCCCAACCTTTTTTTAAACAACAACTATTAACAGCAAAATGAGTAAAGTCTGATTTGAATTAATAGCTTTCAATGATAAATGACCAATAAAGTCATTATAACACAACGACAGACAGGGAGTAGCGCTGAGAGAAAGGAGGACTCAGAGGTAGACACTGAAAGAAGCAGCCTGTCTGCCGTGTAGCAGACATTAAAATCTTGCTGGGTCAGCAATCTGAGGCGTGACAACCTCCACATTTTATATTTATTAGTACTTTTCTTTAAGGTCAAGAAGTGTATTGGACAAATGGAAAATGCTGAATCAGTCGGAACAAGGATGACTGATTATAACGGACTACGTGTGAATCTGCCAGGAAGTTCACTGGGAACAGTGAGCCGATAAAAAGGCTATGGACATTTTGAAATGGATTTTAAAGGATTGTAAAGTTAATATCTTGATTGAAACAGATCTAAAAGAAAATCAAGGCTTTCCCAATTCGACACCTACTTTAACTGGCTGTCACAGACATATCAAGGTTCAAGGGTTCATTGTATACTTGTATTCCTTATGTTCTCCTTATACAATACTCATTACACAAATACAAGTATGTGCTTTTCTAAAGTGTATTACATAATAACAAATATATATAAAAAACATGTAAAAGCACTAAACACAATGGACCACAGATTTTAATGCAACAGAAGTGTATACGGAAATGTGTAAACCGAAAGTCTGATTGGCTTTTTTGAATAATTTCCCATTTTAACTTATTTAAGTTACAGCTGGTTCACCAATGTTTATTACTTCAGTTCAGTTACTGACCAAGATGCTGGTAAACGTAATCCAAAGGTTCCGGCTTCCAAACTACTAGGTGATATCAGACAGCGGGGTGCTCAGTAATTTAAGGGCCTTTAATTTGCTCCAAGAAACACCATCATCTTTTCTTTTGTAAAACACTTAACTCTGTCACAGTTGCCATTAGTTTATCTTTGAGCAGTATTGTGTGTGTGTCACGCTCTCTTTCTTTCCCCTTTTCTTCCTGGCATGAGAAAACAAAACAAACATTGTCTCTTTGCCCTTGCTCTGTCCTTCATGCAGCTAATTGAAAACAGGTTTATACAGTATCAAGTGTGCCTGTGAGTGTGTGTGCGTTGCCTGAGTGTGCAACATGTAAACACAGACACACACACACACATACATACATACATACATACAAACGTTTAGAACCAGTTGTGATTAAAAGGTTAGAGAAGGTTGTGACTGGAAGGACTTAGCCAACTTGACTAGCAAGCCAAACTCAGAAAAAACCCATTTGTTTCCATTAATTACACCAGCCGAGGTCACCTTGAGTTCCTCTATAAAGAGCAGTGCACATGCTCAGTTGGCAACAGAGAGCAGCATATCTTTGTTAAATAAAAGTATGCTGATGAATGCATACAGGCTTAGCTAACAGCCTTAGGAAATGTAATGTGTATTCTGTATTATTCTTTTTATCATGAGTGTCAGAAAGCATGTCTTATTATCTCTACCATTACATCAATCCTACTGCAAAGTGAAAGTACATAAAACCACATTTCTTCCTGTCATTACATTCTCCTTTATTTTCTGATTTGATTATACAACATACTGTACATATGTGTATAAATAGAGTTGCACATAATTCAATCACATCTTCCTTTGATTCATCTCTTTCAATCTATCATTTGCTTTCACTCTTTCCTGCCGCCACTTTTCACTTTCTCTGTCTTTTTCCCCCTTTCTCTTACCCACATACTCCATGTTTCTGTAATGTTATCTCTAGTGTAGACTAAATAAACACCCGGTTCCATTCTCTAACTTATTTTGTTTGTGTGTTTGTCTCTCTGCCAATGTTCTCCCCCACTTTTATCCTGAAAGGGCAGTCTCTCTCTCTCTCTCCCTCTCCACTCTACTGCAGTAAG
>NC_136904.1:13425898-13511775 GCF_949606895.1 Notothenia rossii
TGTTTGCTCCAAGGATGTACAGTATATGAATTTAACTGTTTGGTCTTATGTCTTATATTCGAATCCTATGGACACAGATGAATAACGGGGGTCCAGTGGCAGAGTGGCTAAAGCACATACCATATAATGGCAACATTCAGCTTCCCCCAGGGACTTTAAAGTCATATCCTTCTTCCTCTCTCCACATGTTCAGCTTTTATCTTGCTTTCCAATAAAGGAAATGTGCCCCCCAAAGAATGAAGAGAAAAGATAGCTATATAGATGCATCCATACAAAGTTGTTGTGTATATACCGTAAATCTGATGAAACAATAACTCCTCAAGGAGCGGCCAATTTCATTTCTTTACAGTGTTATAAGTTCAAAGTTCTCTCTCTCTTCGTCCTCACTGTCCTAAAATCTAATAAAGGACCTGAAGGATGATCCAATAATAAAGGACAATGTGAATATCTTAAAATGGCAGAGCAATGGGCCGAAGAGAAGGACATTTAAACGGTTAGAGGTAATGATAAAAACAAATAACGTGAAATAGAAGTGACGGTGAAAGAGAAGGAGGAGGCGTGAGAGAACTGAGGCAGGAGGATGTGTTTGTTTGCTGTCCTTCTATGTGGACCCCCACCCAGCCTCCCACACACACACACACACACACACACACACACACACACACACACACACACACACACACACACACACACACACACACACACACACACACACACACACACACACACACACACACACACACACACACACACACACACACACACACACGATTCATGGTAATCCTTTGGTGCATTGTGGTGGATGTTTGGCTCCAGAAAGATTTCACCAAATTCCAAAATATCTTTCAAAAAGCTTGCAAAATCCTCCTTTGTATAAAAATGTACAAGAAGACTTTTAGAACTTTAACTCAACAGTTTCTTCTCCAAAAGGGTTTCCTTGAAGTCAGAATTTGACAGTGTTGCATGTTGTTTGAGAGATATTTTGGAAGTTGTTGAACTCTTTCTGAAGCCAAAGATCCACCACAATGCACACATGGATGGACATGTATTCAGACAAGGACATAAATACACCGCTGTATACTCTTGTGTGTATGCTTTCTTTAAATGGTTATGAAGAACATTGATGTAGTTAGTATGATCAAGCGTTTATGTTGCTTTTTGTCTTTCTTCTTTTAAGTGGATGAAATGAACAATGTTTGGATAATGAGACCTCAAGAGTAAATATTAAAAACATCTCTCTGTCTTTCGTCAGATCTCCCAGATGATCTCTGAGGACTCCAGAGAAGGTTTGACCGAGGCTGCCCTGAACCGCTACAACACAAACTCTCCTTCACACACAAACTCTCCTTCACACACAAACTCTCCCTCTCACACGGTGTCTGTAACCGCGGCGGCGCCGACCACCACCTCTGCTGCTGCCTCCTTCTTCGCCAGGTGAGATGCATTACGAACGTGCACCACCAAATATCAGCCGACTTCCTGCTTTATCTGGTATCTCCACACAGCGCCAGCATGCGGTTTTTTTATTTTGGAAAACGTTCCTATATTTATTTATATTGAATAATTAAAGGTTTATGTGAATTAGCATCCTACAATTCTCGTATTTGTCTTTGACTTATATATAACCAGATACATTTCACCTTTTTTAGGGTTTAGCAACATTGTAGGAGTAGATAGAAACATCAGTATTACAGAGAATGCTAGGCATGATATCAGTAAAAAACAAAGGGTGTGAGATGCATTTTACCTGCTCATTTGTGTCAGAATAATCTTTGGGTTTAGTTCATCATCGGTTTAAGTCCAAACATGTCCTGGCTGTTATGCCGATGTCTCATATTTTTTCTGAAAGAGCTGAAAAAATAGCCATAAAAGAGAAAAATGCATTGTTAAATGTTCTCAGACGAAAATGGTAAATATGCAAAAGTATACTTACTTGCCTTTGGCCGTTTTTATTTATAAATCAACTATCCAGTCAGCAGTCAATGAGCCATGTAATCAAATCTAGAGAAATGCATAGCGACACAACATAAATAAGACACGGGTAATCTGGGTAAATTATTGATGAATAAACATGGCAAGCTCAAAATGAACGGGTAAATTATTCATGGGTAACACAAGAATATGAGTGTGTCACGGTGTCTGAAATATTGCTGAGCTGTCGTATCTAATGCGATACTTTAAATCACATTTTGAATGTTGCTTTTCCTTCTCACTTTCACCAGTCTTTTCTCTTCTCCATCCCATCTTCCACATCTCCTGCTGTGCACACACCTGTGTTTTGTTTGTGTGTGTTTTGAAATCTGTAGATAAATGTAATGTGTTTTTGTCTGTGTCTGATACATCAGTTTGGCAGACATAGTGCCGTCTGTCTTTCTAAGCACCCGTGTCCAGGCATAACCCGTAAATTATATGGAAACGCACGCAACATGTGCACACACTCTTTCTTTAGCTTTCTTTCTCTGACCCCCTGAACTGTCAGGTAACAAGGCCGTTTTACTCAAACACACACAAACACACACACACACACACACACACACACACACACACACACACACACACACACACACACACACACACACACACACACACACACACACACACACACACACACACACACACACACACACACACACACACACACACACACACACGCACGAACACACACATACATACATCTGGCTGACATTCCAAACATACAGCCAGCTGTCTTTGGGCAAATTCATGACCATTAACCTTCTGAGTGAAGGAACAGGGTTTGTTTAATGGTGCAGGCGTCACTGTCTGTGGATATGTTTGGGTGTGAGTGTGTGTGTAGCTTTCAGACTCTCTCTTCCATTTACTGTAAGCATGTATATTAACTTAGACTGCTTTATACACATTCCTCTTAAAATCGAGGGGCATATTGTGTGTTAGTTCAGTTCGCTTTTCAACACTTCCCATATGTGCATCATTTGTCTGTGCATTTGTCCGTGTGTGTGTGTGTGTATGTGTGTGTGTGTGTGTATGTGTGTTAGTGTGTATGTGTGTGTGTGTGTGTGTGTGTGTGTGTGTGTGTGTGTGTGTGTGTGTGTGTGTGTGTGTGTATAGTATTAGGATTTCAGTTTAATTGGCAAAAGGCAACAGTGTACACTCTGTCACCTTTTATGTTTGACTCTTGTAATGTGTGTACCTGTGTGTATTTGGCTGATGAATGCAGCCATGCAGTGCTGGTGAAATCCCCTTGGCTCTCTTGGTCTTTACTCTCAGACGTGGACCGCATACAGACATTCTTATTATACACACACACACGCACAAGCATACACACACTCACAATATCCTTATTGCTCACTGTCTGCCCAAAGCAAAATCCCTGTGTCCACCCCATCTCCTCTCACCTGATCCCTTTCCTCCTCCACTTCCTCCACTTTATATCCCTCCTCTCGTCTTCATGTAATTGCTTTCTGTTTTTACCTCTCTACTTTCCTGCACTCCTCTCCTCCTGCGCTTTTGTCCTTTCTCTCCTCTCTTTTGCCGACAATTTCTCCTTCTCTCCACTGACCTTTTCTTTACCTCAGCTAATGTGCATGAGAGTAATATCTTTCATTAGTACCAATCTGTCTGGGAATATGTCACACTCACACTGTAGCACTCCATTTTCCCTGGGCTGCAGTGGCCCCCTGGGGACGCTGGCTAGAGGATAGAGACATGCTGTACATGCTTAGGTGTGTGTGTGTGTGTGTGTGTGTGTGTGTGTGTGTGTGTGTGTGTGTGTGTGTGTGTGTGTGTGTGTGTGTGTGTGTGTGTGTGTGTGTGTGTGTGTGTGTGTGTGTGTGTGTGTGTGTGTGTGTGTGTGTGTGTGCATGCTCTCCCTCACTGGGGGAAGGGACTTTCTATCAGTGAAGGAATTTTTTACTGCATGCTCCATGGATCGGCTCTTTGGGGATTTGGCTGTTGTGTGGCTGTTGTGTGACTGTGTGTGTGTGTGTGTGTGTGTGTGTGTGTGTGTGTGTGTGTGTGTGTGTGTGTGTGTGTGTGTGTGTGTGTGTGTGTGTGTGTGTGTGTGTGTGTGTGTGTGTGTGTGTGTGTGTGTGTGTGTGTGTGTGTGTTGCTCGAGGTAGCAGAGTAAATGAATAGGTCCCCAGTGAATTGGTGAATTGGGAAGGCGTTGTTATTTTGGATGGAAATGGGGGAATGCTGTCTCTTTCTCTGCATCTGTTTACCTCTCTATTTATCTCTTTTCTTTCCTTTACCAGAGGTATTCCATCAAATGATAATTGGCCACCAATTAGGCTCCACTCACATTGGTTCTGTTTGATTGATGATTTAAATTTCAACCGCCTTGTCACATCAGAGCCAGGTATGAATAAAAAAGCCCTCATCTGGATTTGAAAAAGCCCTTAGAAACAAATCAATAAGCCCTTTAAGATTTTTTTTTTGGTTTTGCTCATTGAACAGTAATTATATTTGTTTATTGCGACATTGAAGATGAACATAATTTGTTCTTCTTCTTACTGTTGTCATAGAGAGAGGCATGAAATAATAGTTTTACATTTCCTATATTTCTCAAACTCTCAAAATGTTTTTATCAAATTATGTTTAGGCTCTTTAGAAATTGTTTAACACATCAGACAAACAGGTTTTTTTCTGCTGTAAAGTTGGGTATTTTAACATGGGGGTCTATGGAAATTGCTCCTTTCTGCAGTCAATCCCTATCAGCCAATATATGAACTGCAGTGTGTGCCACTCCCTTATTGGCGTCCCGGCTCTTCCACAGAGTTTGCCGCTTGGTAAAAGCACACACAACCTTACATTAACACACAATAACATGCAATATGTTTATAAGAGTATACACGGGCATCATCACTATGTTGAACACAGCAATACATTCATATTTCAGTGCTTGGACTTGTGTTCAAATATAGCTCAGAGATGGACAATATCACATTTTCAATACACAATTTTATGGGCAAAAATGATTCACAATAACAATATAATCGCAACATCTATTTATAAATTGATTAAAATAATGCAATCAGTCATATCCATCTTTAACTTTGTTTATTGTGCATTTCCTCTTAAAACCTAACAACTAGACTATTTAAACAATTTCAAAAAATGTTTTAAACATGGTTGTCGCCAATACTCATATTTCGCGACATTACCTACTATACTGTAGCATGAAGGTAGTTTCTTAATCTGCAGCAGGAAGTGTGTACATTGGAAGCTATATATACATGTCGATACAAAGTAGTGTCAGTAAATCCGGTCTTCTGTCCATGCCAGCTTTTTGACCCCTACAACACACACAAACACACACACCCTCGCTGTTCCTCTCTGTCCCTCCCTATATCTCCCTCCACTGATGACCTGTTAAATAGAATTTAATTAGCTACTGGGCCAGCGACACAGCCCAGAGACACAAGTCATAAATCAACTGTGTGTGTTTGTGTGTTGCAAGTGAGTCTTTGTGTGTGTGCCAACTGAGAGTGTTTGTAGTTGTGTTGAAGGAGGAGGAAAACAAAGCAGCAGCATGTTAGTAGTCAGCCTATCTGTGTGACCTGTGCTGCTTTTTAACAAGAGAGAGACACATGAAGGGACTTAAGGGAAGATGGCGGGGATGGATGGAGGGATCAATACGTGTAAGGATGGCTGAATGGATGGCGGGATGGATGGGTGGATATATGGGCAGAGAAGAAGGCAAAGGATGAAAGGATTGAAATAATGAGAGGGATAAAATAGAGAGGAAAGATAAGGGGATGATTGTATTGAGAGGGATTTAAAAAAAGAAAGAGTAGGAGGGAAGTGAAGGATGGTGGAGAGTGGAGGAATGGATGAAGGTAATGGAGAAAAGGAGGAGGCAAATTAGGATGGGGGTGTGAGAGGAAGAGCTGATGGATGTAGATGGATGACAAACAAGCACTCTTCACTTTAGGGTTAGATTGGAATAGATCCACTTGGCCAAATCCCAGGCCACTAGTCATTAAACGCTACCAATTATGTTGTGTGTGTATGTGTATGTGTATGTGTATGTGTGTGTGTGTGTGTGTGTGTGTGTGTGTGTGTGTGTGTGTGTGTGTGTGTGTGTGTGTGTGTGTGTGTGTGTGTGTGTGTGTGTGTGTGTGTGTGTACTAGTCTGTCCACCATGTTTGAATTGTGCCATAGATTAAACCAGTCAAGGAGAGAGTACATAATAAGAGGGTCATATTACATACACATTAGAATACACATTACTAAATTGTTGTGGTTGATGGATTTGAAGGGTCTATTCTAAAAACAATCACAAAATAATGTAATACATGTTTTGTTTAGAAAGCTAGTAAAAATCTCCCGCAGCTGAGTAATGTTGCATGAATCCATTAAAGCCACTTGTTCCATCTGTACATAATAACTCAAGCACATCTTTCTAAAACAAGATCCTCTTGTGACTTTTTACGGAGAAAAGGAAAGCCACAGTTATGATTGATACCATAATTATTTTTAGGATGGATTTTTTTAAAATTTGAAATCTAATGCACATGTATGCTTCATGGGAGGTTTTTCAGCAATCAAGTCATACAATGAGAAACCCCTTAATTTCTTCTGATCACATTCGCTGCAATATGTATGGAAGCGTGGCTTTCACACAATGAGAAACCAATTAGTGGTCTCATTTGTGGGGCTTTGTTTCATACAGTATGCACACACACACATCCGCACAGTCACAAACACACTCCTGCACATACAAATTCACACACAATTCTCCAGGGAGAGCTAGTCAAATGGTGAAACGCTTCGTCGTTCTCCGGGTCACTGGATCCACATCTCCCCCCCCCTCTCTTCTATCTCTCTCCCTCTCTCCCCCTCTCCCCCTCATTTCTGTAACCTGCTGCAGTTAATTGAAAGCCAATGGTGTGAGAATATGGCTCTTTGACTGAGAGCGTGTCAGGCCGCAAGGTCTCCTCTCTCTTTGGCTCTCTTATAATCATAGAAATATATGAGAGAATAGATTAAAGCAGAACAGAGATCCCTACCAGAGACGTTTTGGAGCTCTTTTATTTCATAGTATCGTTAACTGCTGCTCTGTGAATCTCAGTTTGTCAGTAAATCTGCTCGTTTTAATTGCAGCTTCATAAATTCAAAAAGGAAAAACACTGACGCATACGCACATTTTTTAACTGATGATAATAAATTACGTACTGTGAATTACCGTCTGCAGATTTACTATCCTTGGGTTCTCCCGGGATCCCTCTCACTTAACCTTTCCTCGTTTTTATGCACAGCCATGTCCAGGGAGTTATTGATGCTTCGAACAAAAACTAAATAAAGTATAATTAACGGTACATCTATACACCTTATTATCTGATATACTACTCATCCTCTACTAGACCTCTGTGCACTAGCCCGGTTGTGTATTTATTTTCACAGCGATTAATGGTAATCAATGCTAATATAATTAATCACATGATAAGCAAACTTCATTTTTGACAAAAACGTATAGAGTTCATTTACAAAATGTACGCAAAGTATCATAATTTGAAAGAATGTATCAACGTATAAGTAGTATTTAACTTCTTACTTTATTTACATTTAGCTAGTCCAGTCGTTCTACAGATGAGACAATAATGTGAGATCTGATCTTTTTTTTTTGTTTACATGTTGGAGAGTTGTCTCTTTTATAACTAAAATGTGACAACTCTACAGTGCTGCTTTGCAACAGGTCAATCACATCCAACATTGGGAACCACCTGTTTGATCTAAAACAATGCATTGTATTTAATGAAGGTAAGAAACATAACATCTTTAACTCAAAAGTAACTATGAAGGTCAGATAAATGTGGAGTAAAACATTTAATATTTCACTCTGGCTTGTACTGAAATAGAAGTATGATCGTAAAATTGAAAAATTCCATTAAGTACAAGTACCAGAAACATGTCTTTAAAGGTGGGGTGGGTAATTTTGGAGAAACCAGCTCGAGTGCGCTAAAATGTGAAAATACACAGCCGGAACAAATCTGCCACTTCCTTACAGAGCCCCTCCTCCAACACACACGAACGCGCACATGACCAATGAGGGCACGAGATAAGTTTGTGCACAGATGGAAGGCTGACAGGCAGGTAGACCATCCAGTTATTTTAGCCGGGCCGGCTGGTCGTGCTTTTTACAGTACTACGGCTTCAACAGATGACATTTTTTAATGGATTTTTTGTTAAAGCACTTCAGATATTCATTGCTATCGGGATGTTAAGAGCATTCCATGGAATATAATAAAAAGTGTATCTCGAGCCGGTTTCTCAAACTTACCTACCCCACCTTTAAGTAGGCCTACAGGACGTGAGTGAATGTACTTGTTCCACCACTGGTGCTGGGTAATACCTATCTCCTCTCTCAACTCATTTCATGTAGGTTGAATCATAAATTCAGTCTCTTATATGGAGACGTGGTGTTTCTGCTGCAAAACAAAGAAAGGGTTATAAAAGGGAGGAGAAAAAGTAAGAGACTAAAGACGCGTTGTGCAGCGAGAGGCAGACAGGAAGAACCTGCGGTGTTGAAGTAAGAAATGAAAGCGCGAGGAGAACGGGAAGAGAAAGAAGTGAGATTGAGAAGTTTGGAAGTTCAAGTTAAAAGAAGTGAGCAGATGAGGAGAATCTGAGTGCAGAAGAGATAGAGTATAAATAAATATAATTTCTGGTGATTCCTTTTGAGCTGAATGCTGCGGGGAATTGAGCGGCAAGAAAGCAAATGAACCACTCCCCTTCCAGATGTTGCTACATGTGTAAACAGCAGCGTGTGTGTGTGTGACTGTGTGACTGTGTGTGTGACTGTGTGTGTGTGTGACTGTGTGTGTGTGTGTGTGTGTGTGTGTGTGTGTGTGTGTGTGTGTGTGTGTGTGTGTGTGTGTGTGTGTGTGTGTGTGTGTGTGTGTGTGTGTGTGTGTGTGTGTGGAAGGGTGTGTTCTAGAGCTCCATCTGCAATTACCATATTTGCCATGGTTTTTATTTAGCAGACTATAAGGATGTCATTTTAGCCACATCTGTGCACCATCCTGTCCTCCCTTATCTGTGTACAGTATTTCCTCATTTATAATTGTGTGTGTTAACAATATATTTTTTACAGTGATAGAGTGCAAAGTTTTAACGATGAATTTAACTGATGGCCTGACTTATCTCCTTTCCTCTTTCTCTCTGCTTCCCTCTCTCAGAGCTGCACAAAAGTTGAACTTAGCGTCCAAGAAGAAGAAGCAGAAGACCACCGCAGTTACAGCCCCAGTGACATCATCAACGCCGTCATGTGACCCCCCTCTGTTCCCCACCAACTTTAGCTCCGCCCTGTTGATGGCCCCCCCGCCGGCTCCGCCCTGCCTTCTGCGTGCAGCCAACAAAATCAAAGATACCCCTGGACTGGGAAAGGTAAAGAAAAATGACTTAAAGGTCACCTATTATGCAAACTCCACTTTTTCCTGTCTTTTATACATAAACCTGTGTCCCCTCTGTGTAAACAGATTCTGAAAGGTTCAGGAAAAAAGGTTATCTCACTTGTTGTCCTGATCCATTTATATAAAAATCTGTCTGAAAATGAGATGATCATATTTTGGCCACTTTATGATGTCATAACGATGTTTTGGCTTGTGTAACCATTAGCCAATCACCAACCAAGGTAACCCCCCACCTTATCACCTGAATCTCCTCCTAGAGCACCGAGCACCATTGTGTTCTTTGTAACCAGATATCTCTCAGAGGGGCTTGGGGAGTGGCTCCTTATTTCCGTCTAAAGTAACAGACAGAGAATCAGCACTTTTGAAACAGGGCTGAAACAGAGGGGATTATGGGATGCTGCAATGATCTGTTTGGTGTTTCGAGCCAAAAACTTCAGAGACATGTTTTGTATACATCTGAGACCTATAATATATTGATGAAAAACAGTATAATAGGGGACCTTTAAAGTCTTCTTTAAATTATTATGTTACAGTTTTTTTTTAATCCATGCAGATAAGCATCAACAACTGTCCAAATACACGTGTGTCCATTTTTCACAAGATAATGTTCTGTGTTTGTTCATCCTGGAGAGTGACATTTAATTAGCTTAATCTCTATCCGTGGAAGTTGGGTTGATTTATTCCTTTTCATATGAGAAGTTGACAGGAAGTTGTGTGTTAAATGTTTTGTGACGATCTGTTGCTTTTAGTTTTGGATGGCTATAGTAGCAGCTTTTAATGTATGTGTGATTGATGCCGTGTCCTTGTGATGAATGTGGTTTTATGGCTTGATTTTAATTAGACTTTTTATCTTATCTTTTTTACCTCTTTAAAGCGTCTTTGAGCACCTGATAAAGCACTTGATAAATCAAATGTATTATTATTATTATATATACATTTTGATTATTATTTTTATTTAGAATAAGTATAAAAAGCTCAGGTTTCAGTTAAAGCATTTTGTTGAGATTTGGTTTTTATGCACGACTGGAATTTGCAAAAATATTGATCTGTAGAACTTTATCATGACCTTGGGCCGGTTTATCTAAATGTATACAGGTGTGTGTGATCGTGTGTATGATCGTGTGTGTGATCGTTTGTGTGTGTCCACCCTGCTGTACCATACAGGAATGCATCCTAATGTGTTACCACGGTAACACATCTCAGGCTGACAAAAGTCATCTGTCACTGTTGCCTATGGTTGATGAAACGTGTGTGTGTGTGTGTGTGTGTGTGTGTGTGTGTGTGTGTGTGTGTGTGTGTGTGTGTGTGTGTGTGTGTGTGTGTGTCTGTTCGGGATGTGGGGGGGTTTCATGCTTCTCAAGTGTGTGCAATATTGATCGTCCATGTAATGAGTTTTTAGTGCCCCCTCCTCCACAGTTTGAGTGAGAGGCTCGCTGATTCTGTGTGTGTGTGTGTGTGTGTGTGTGTGTGTGTGTGTGTGTGTGTGTGTGTGTGTGTGTGTGTGTGTGTGTGTGTGTGTGTGTGTGTGTCCTCACTGCTAGAAAAAGAATGACTGTGGAGGACAAAATCAAACAGACATCAAACAGCCAAGTCCAGTACTGTAGGAGAGGGGTCCCAGGCATAGTTTAGTAGTTTAGAGTAGGAAAGTGTGACAGTGTTTGTCTAACTGTCTGTATGTATTTGCATGAATGTGTGATGATGTTGGACAGGCAATAGTGAAGACAGACAGAATCAAGGTGAGAGAGAGAGGGGCTGACATGCAACAAAATCTTGAAGCATCCCAGGGGAGCTGCTGTTCTGTTGCTGTGCTCTAAATCATCGGTTACCAACCTTTTAATAAAGACGTTACCGCCCCCCTGCCCTGTCACATGAAGTACCCCGACTTTAACACCAGTGTCAGGTTCAAAATGTGTTCATTTTCATTTGACAATAACTAGATATTTTTCACAATATTTCCGACTATTGTTACAATATTTTAAGCTAGATGTTTAGATATTTCAACAAATTAATACATAGCTAACTTTTTATTTGTATGTTCATTATTTCTTAGCTTAATATTTAGACTTTTCTGCTACTTACTAACTATTTGTTCACAAATTGCAGCTGCACACATATTTTTACATCACAAATATTAATCAAAAGCTGTTTGATGCAGAGATAAAGCAAAAACAAAATGCGTATATGTGACTTATGCCATATGTAGAAAGGCTTTTACATGACGAACAGTTTCTATATCTAGTCTAGAAGACTCTCGATAATATTAGGCTATGGTTTTTCATATTTTATTTGTCTTTTTGTCGTCTGATTATTTTCTGTTTTTATTTTGCTTCGCTCCTCCGTTGGGTCTCTATCTCTTTTTCTCTCCATATGGAGGTGACAGATGTCCCCTCAGTTGTCAGGGAGACAGATTCACACCCACATAGCACACAGAGCAGCCAAAATATACTGACATTATTATACACCCCAACAGAGAAATCCCTTACAAGTATACAATATAAACCACACACACACACACACACACACACACACACACACACACACACACACACACACACACACACACACACACACACACACACACACACACACACACACACACACACACACACACACACACACACACACACACACACACACACACACACACACACACACACACACACACACACACACACACTTCTTCCCACAGTCTGTCTGTCTGTCAGTCTGGCTTCTGTTTCATCCCACTATGATCTCGTGTGATCTTGGGATGGCAGTGATTCGCTTGTCTGGCCCACGGTGCTGTGTACAAATGCCTGCTGCTACCTCTGTTTAATTACAACTGTCAGACATCCCTCTTTGCACATAATGTGGAAATCTCACAGTTAGAATTGTAGTAGGATCTTTGATATGATGGATCTCTGATTAAGGTGTCCAGTCGTTCTAGATGCGTACTGACTCTGCCTTCCTGTGGCCCTGCCTGCAGCCTGCCCATCATACATTACTGTAACTGTGAAATGGAGAAGAAAAAACAATGTCTGAAAAAAAGTTAGAATGTCTTCAGGTCATTTTTAAAGAAGGAGCATCATCTTTTAAGGATGAAAGGATGGATACTTATCTGTCCATTAAATATGAAGCTACAGCAAAAAGACTGTTAGGCTATTTTTACGTAGAGAAAAGGAAGGAAACGGTAAGTCTGGCTCATGGCCAAGAAATAGCCTGGCACTCAACCCCCTGCAAACAACAATTTGTTTTTACACTTCAGCTTTTTGTACAGATTAAGCAAACAAGATTTAACATTTAAACAATGTGAATATTGGGATTGTGCTATCTTTGGACAGAGCAAGGCGTTTCAAACTTTATGCAAATAAAGCTAAATTAACCATCTTTAAACTTTTCAATTTTGATTGCTATTTTATTTATTTCCCTGTTTGACCAGTGTTTCTGACATGTTAACTTAGTAAGCGACATTGGTGTGGTTTGATAAGAAACAGGCGATAAAAGAAGGACAAGACATGGTGCCAAGGCACACACACACACACGTGCAAACATATGGGAAAAAATGGTTTCGGTGACATTTCTCCAGTACAAATGTCACCTGCAGTGGGGGTCGGCCCCCTGCTGGAAATGGCATTTGCACACAGTCTCACACACACATACACTCATGCACACAGGCTTGCATTCTCACACATTTATAGGATTATAGTGTACAATGAAGGATGTCAAGGAAGCTGCAAAGCCCCTGGTAGAAGTGTGTACGAGACATCCCTCTGAATACATGGGCATGTCCGCGGGTGTGATGGGGGGTTAGTGTTCTCCCTCATGTTAATATGGCAGAAAACAGATTGAGACATCACATTTCAAGCCAGGGGAAATCAACCTGCACAGGTCAGATGTACTGCTGTGTGTGTATGTTAGAGAGAGAGAAAGAGAGAGAGAGGGGGATAGGGATCTCGAATCAAATCGGTTCCCTCAGTGGACCTCTTTGACTGGCGTCTGTATCTCAAACTACCCTCTGTTATTTCTATACGCCGTGTTTCTCTACATGTGTTGTTGGTAAGCTCCGTTTCACTTTAATCAAATCAGCCAGCTGGGAGCCCTCCATTCAGACCCCTGACTGCTGGGGAGATTCGCATCAGTCGAGGAAATTAGGCTGTATACTGTATTATCACTTAGAAAACCAGTGGCAGAGTTGCACATAAATATAGCAGAAACTGCCAAGGACACATTTTTAAAGCTGCCTGATGATTAATAAACGTAAAACAAAATGCTAAGGGTGTCAAGTAATTCCATAAAATTGATCTACATTGGTAATTAAATACGCATCTTGTGTCGTTTAGCAGCAGTTGATATATGGACTAATGCTTGTTTGGCTGCTAAATTATGGAGGTATAATTCTTCCTCCATGCTCACACTCCAGGCACAGAAACTTTACAGAAAACACTTTATGGCTCGAATGATGGCAATGTCAGTCAGTCGGTACTGTAGGTCCACCACTGTGGTCCAGCCTGAATCATAACATCCAATACCTCAACAACTATTGGATGAATTATCATTTGGTACTGACATTCACGTTAGCCATTGAATTGGATAAATTGTAGCAACTTTGGTGATCCTTTTTTCATCTGGCATCATCATCATCAAATGTGACTCATGCTTTATGACTAAATACCTAGGTGATTGTAGGCAATGCATTTGTATTCTCTAAAAGAGGCAAGGCTGTCGATTTCTCAGTCCGCTTGATTGAAATATTGGAGTATTTGATGCATTGAATTTTAAAAAGAGACATTTGTGTGTTATTTTTGTAAAACCTTCTTAAATTGCAGGCTTTTTCTGTATTTTATGTTTGGTGCTAATAATTAAATATAACCATGCAATTGAAACTATAATGGTCAACATTTTAAGTATAACTTGCTACACATTTACTTGTTTTGATCAACATAGTAACGCGCTAAAAGAATGGTGATCATAATAAACATTACACCTGCTGAACATCTGCATGTGAACCGTTGTGCTGGTGGGCATGTCAGCATGCTGCAGTCAGCATTTAGTTCAAAGCTCTGCAGAGAACTGCCTCAGAGCCGCTAGCATGCCTGTCTTGAACCAGGGCTGGATCACAAACACATAAGCCATGTCAACGTTGCCCCGGTTTATTACATATTCTTTAAGTAGCCTGCTGCACTTCATCCACAGTTTGGTATCACAAGTGATCTAGATACAGGATGAGAAATATTATAAAAAATGTTCTGTAGTTAATACGAGGAGCTCTCTCTTCTCTTGTTTCTCCTTCCCGCTGATACCTTTCTTCATTTCATCTTTCTTATCTATGGATACATCTCTTTCCTTACCAGCCCTTTATCCCCACCCTCTCTGCTTTTTTCCATATCTGACTGACAATAAAGGACTGTAGGAGGTTTTTTTCCATCTCTTTCATCTCTGCAGCCAATTTCTCAATTACTCACAGATTGCGACTTGACCTTGGGGGAAAATGATACCATGACAGCTAATCAATTTTTAATAGCAGCTACGATCCCTCTCAGGCCACAAGCTGTGTGCGGCTGTGTCATGAGTGAACATCTGCGAGGGCATTGTCCACGGACATTTGTTTGTCTTCATGCCTTTCTGGGTGTCTGTGTGTCTTGTATCTAAATGAGTGAGTGAGTCCGTTAAGGGAATCCAGTCGCCACTTTGTTCCACCTTGTACTGTAGCTGAAATATTAACGCTGTCACTGTTGGCAGGGCTGGAGCATGATACACACACACACACACACACACACACACACACACACACACACACACACACACACACACACACACACACACACACACACACACACACACACACACACACACACACACACACACACACACACACACACACACACACACACACACACACACACACACACACACACACACACACACACACACACACACACACACAGCAGTCTTTCCTATTGTATTTCTTTCTGTGTTTGTGAGGCCGTTTGTTTGCAGTGTATGACTCTGTAAACTTAGTCGAATGTGGCCCACAGTGTACACATTTTACATTTTCTGAGATGAATTAGTGATTCAAAGGTTAATAAATTAATAGAGTTGACTTGAAGCTGGCGATAGACACTTGATCCACATTCAGTAAAACCTTTCTTTAATCAAAAACACACATTTTACTCTAGACTGATTAATTTATGACTAAATGCATCTGCCTCCCAACATATTAAATGACTGCATGGGTGGATGGACACAATGGAACATTTAATTAAAGAAACAAACAAGAAAAGAAAATATTTTACACCGGCTTAATCTTAATTTTTGGCATTTTCTTACTGTCCACAAATCCCATAAAGAAACTAAAACCAACATTGAGTCCCCCTCTCTAAATTATTTTTTACTTTGATACACTGTCTGTGGCTCTTCGTTTTCCCATTTATCATTGTACAGCTAGGCACTGTAGTTTCTTCAACAGGAATAGACACTGGGGACTATTTTTTAGCTCCTGGATTACCTCACATTTGGTGCGAATATGTATTTATCAAGAGGGATGCATTTAGGATTGCACTGCCCATGTTCTTTGTAACAAAATAATACCTCACCGTCAAACAGTGGAAGTTGTTTTTAATCCTGTTTGGACGACAATGGAGGACTATGAAAGAGGGAAATAAGCTCTTTTAGGTTTTGGTCTTTTTATGCAATCAACAATAGCGTAGAAATCCTCTTGTGATGAACACTGAGTGAGGCCTTTGAGATCAAATATGCAATTGATATTTTAGAGAATATTGTATTCTGTTAGTGTGTAAATACTTTGCTTCAACAGTACAGCAATAACTTACAAGGGAGGTTATTTAACCATTTATTTTATAGAAGAGGTTTGTTTTTTAGGTAATAGCAGCTTATCTTTGGACTATAATACCCAAATACAGCTGTAAGATCTCTGCAGTATTTCTCACTGACAGCACTGAGAGCTGAAATGAATAAATTAGTTAAAATTAGAATTGATCCAATGCGTACACTTGCTATTCCCATATGGTATTTGTATCTATCTCTATGTATAGGTGCTATGCAGGAGTGTGTGTTTCTGCAGTCTTTGGGAACCAATTAGAGTGCAGTCTCTTATTGATTTTCCAGCCAATAGTAATGAAGCAGTGCTGTGAGGGACTATCGAACAATCTTCTCTCAGCTCGGGCTTGTTTGTCGCTGTTTAGCTGAATTCCTTTGCTTGAATTGGCTCAAAGACTTCATTGTGTCTGAGCGTGGGGAATAAAACGGAGGAACAAGAAGCTTTCTATAAAAGAGAGCGTATTACAGGTCAGGCCAGTTTCTCAGGAAAAATACATGACTCCTTGCCTCAACATCTGTCAAAGCATGTGCCCTTTCACATGGAAATGAACCCTCAAGCTGTTTCCAGCAAACCTCTGTCTGACACAGTGAGGTTGTAGTTTAAAACAGACACCTTTTCATGTTGAACATAGTATTCATTCACGCTTGAACACACGTTACAGCAGAACACTTGTCAACTTTTCTCCAAAGCAACTGGAAGATAAATATTCACATGAAGACTTTGGGGGAAAAAGTCAAAGAAACACTCACTCCTTTAGAATCTGTTCCTCATTCATTTTTTCTCTCCTGGATGTTCGTTTTTAAAGATCACAACCTTGCATGAGCATTCACCGCAGCATGAAGTGTACGAGAGAAATGGGGAAAGTAAAGAAGGAATAACAGGAAGAAGCTGTGATTTGTCAATAATGTTGATGGAAATGGAGACAGGGAGGACAAAGATGAGTTAAAGGTCCCATGTCTTGCTTTTCTGGTTATTACCCGCCCCCTTGTGTGTTATGTAGCTTGTTATGCATGTAAACGGTCTGCAGAGTCACAAACCCTCAAAGTACACCCTGTAGCGAGTAAAACTCTAACACAGAGAAGACCTGTCTATGCTGCCCAAAACGCCTCGTTGGAGATTTCTCTTTTTCCATTGTTTACTTCTTGGGTATAGTGACGTATTTCGGGTATAATGACGTGACGTAACGTAACGTCCACGGAGCCGTTACGTTTGGACCAATCCGCGGACTTCCTCACACACACACACACTCAGCGGGACGTTGCGAGGCTCGCTGCTGCGAGGAGCGGGACACTGTGAGCCGGCTCACTGGTGTGGGGTCGGCGAGACAGCGAGACACCACGGAACTCAGCCTGGGCACACACACAAACTCCCAGCCAGGCTGCTGGTGTGTGTGTGTTTGGGGCTTGGTTTCGCTGTGTCTCGCTGTCTCGTAGACGGCCACTGGGCTCACAGGGAGGGGGGGGCAGGAGCTCCAACAAGCCGTTTAGGACAGAGAGTGAATACACATACTATACAGAGATGCTGTATGAGAAACCAATGTGAGTTTGGAACATTGCACAATATACATTTATTTTAGTAGACCTCCACAATGGAATTATGATCCGTAGAAATGGCCATGACATGGGACCTTTAAAGAGAAAATGGAGAGAGCAGAGGGAATAGAGTCAATGGACACTTTGTATAAAGGTATAAAGGTGTTGTGGGAGTGGAAGGCAGAGAGAGCAATAAAAGTTGTTGGGTATTGAGAATATGTGTTCATATCTTGAAGGTATTAGGGACATATTTCTCTCTTAATATATTCCTTCATCTCTCTTTTCTGAAACCAACATCGCTTCTTCGTTTTTATTAAAAAGGGCAAAGAGTGCAGTAGCCTTGTGTCCTTCCTACGTGTGTGTGTCCGCACGTCATAGTGGCTGCAGCACAAATGTATTGATGGATTCACCAGTACAACTAGGCCAAGGACCCTCTGAGAAAACCGTGGGTGTGATCACACATGCAGTCACACAATGGCACAGTTGAGCTGGACTCAGGTTTAAACTTCAAGTGTGAGCGTCATAATCAAAAGTTGACATTTTTGCTCTTGGAGATTAAAAGGACATTTCATAGCCAATTCAAGTAACAACAACTTTTAAAGGTGACATAGTTGTGCTGGAGCATCAGTTACTACTACTAGTCATTACTAGAGATCTGATTGTTTAAAATGACCCCTTAAATGTTTCTTGCTATACGCCCGTAATACTTTGCGAAGCAGATATGGAAGCACAGTTTGGCCCCATTTATACCTCAAACACACACAAACATACACACACATGCTTGAACTCTCTTACCTTTCACACTCTTTGACACAAGGAGGAAATGGGCTCTCAGGGGGGGGGGGGGAGTTTATGAGTTACGCCTTGTAAAGCGTGCAACGTTAAAATCCTTCCCCCCAGGCTCTTACTGATGTGAAGGGCTCTTTTATTGGGGTCAGTAGAGGGGCATAGTGTGTGTGTGTGTGTGTGTGTGTGTGTGTGTGTGTGTGTGTGTGTGTGTGTGTGTGTGTGTGTGTGTGTGTGTGTGTGTGTGTGTTTGTGTGTGCATGTGGAACTCTTGACCTGACATTAAGCCTCAGTATCTTAGGTCTCCAGTTCACCGAGGTTACATATTTATTGTATTTCGAGCATCTCAGTTTATCTCTTACCCTCATCTATGGAAACATTTCTTAAATGTACACACTCATTCAATTACCTTCAACTGAGATAGACTTAAACACAACCACTCTCTCATAAACCTTCACTCACACAGTTTATTGAACCACCTCTTTTAAATGGCCTATGGTCATTTAATGATGCAACGGATGGAAAGCCTGTTAATGTGCAGTGTTAGGTGTGTGTGTGTGTGTGTGTGTGTGTGTGTGTGTGTGTGTGTGTGTGTGTGTGTGTGTGTGTGTGTGTGTGTGTGTGTGTGTGTGTGTGTGTGTGTGTGTGTGTGTGTGTGTGTGTGTGTGTGTGTGTGTGTGTGTGTGTGTGTGTGTGTGTGTTTCAGATAGAGAGAGAGATAAAGAAATATACACATACAGCTCCACAGTAATAGCTCTCAGAATGTTATTTGCCTATAATGCCTAATTTTACACGGCAGTATATTAGTTACCAGCAGGCTTTTATGCTTTCTCACACTTCACTATTCATTCTAGGTGAGTTTGTTCTGAATAACATGACCTTCCTCTGGTGGCTTTTGTCTCTTTGCTCCAAGGCTTTTTAATAATTCATGGCAAATAATTGTTCCACTTTTTTTATCTCTTTTGTAGAAAATTGCTTAATATTATTGATGTTATCTAGAAGTACCGTCATTCGGCGAAGGGTAATTAATTAATAATCCAATTTAGTGGAGAAACAAATTCAAGCTCAAACATGAATAAACTGTGTTGTTCAACTTTCAGCACTTGACAGACACTATATAAAACAAAGACATACATTTAACAGGTTTTTCTTGTCACTGACTTGTTTTTATATAAGATAACATCCTTCTTCACAGCTAACTAACAGTCTTTCTATCTCTATATACCCAATGCAGAGTGCAGTTGGGGGGTGGGAGTGTTTTGGGATTAGTGTGTGATTCGTCGTCCCATGGTGGTGTTTGACTGGAAGTGCAGTGTAGAATCACACTTCAGACGATGATTCATCTGTGCTAACAAGCGTTCACAGACAAAGGATCTCTCCTCCTCTCGTCTCTTACCTCTTAGGAGCCACATAAACGCACTAGTCTCTTTCATCTGCCCGGCACCTGTGAGCCCTGTCAAACTAGTGAGGAAATAAATGGTCAAATAAGATCATAATTCTTTCTTATTTTGTATTTGTCACAGACAGTGTATAACCTAACCGTGACTATCCTGCACACTCTAGCAGAAATACTTCAATACTCTTGTTCATCCATCCTTTCATTATCTATACCAAACTACACACAGATGCTCAATCCTCCATCCATATATTAGATGTTTTGAAGGACTGGGTCAATATATTGGTGTTATTCGAGGATTGAGCGACATCCTGACAGTCTAGTCTTACAGAGGCCACAACTAACAATGCACTCATTTCCTTTCTGTCAACTCACAAAGACTGTAAAGATTTAAAATTGAATATCCTTTAACTGTCAGCCTGTTTATTGTTGACTGTCAGCTGATTTGCTGTTTCTTGGACATTCAGCTCTTTGCATGTGTCACGCCTTAAACTGCCTCGTCCAAATCAATCTAGAGATGTTGTGCAGTCAGCGATCCCAGCTGAAGCTAATTTACCGTAAACTTGTAGTATTTCAGATTTCACAGAATGGGTATCTTTTTATTTTAGATAGCAGGCAAACTTTCTAAGTGGTTAACCACGTTTTTACACTTGTATTTTGTATAGCCATGTCATGTCATGGTTCTGACCTACCTTTAAATCATTTCCTTGACATTAATTTAAGATTCAACTTTTGAAAGAATACAATAAGGAAATATGACATGAGTGGTTTTCTAACAAAGTTAAAATGTGTTAGGGTATTTATTCCTATAGTCTTTACAAAGACGATGGTTTTGGTGAGGGAGAGGCTTGGCGTGGCCATAGTACTACTTGGTACAAAATAAGATGTGATGAGTCTTTATCAGAATCTTTTTATAGCACCTGAAGAAACTGATACAAATGTCTAAAATCATGGAATAAAAAGTTAGTTAGTTGAGACCAGTCTGCATATGTTTAAAAGAACAACACAGAGACGCCACATGGCAATTGTGTGTCAATATTAAAGGCCCCATGTCATGGCCATTTCTACTGATCATATTTCCATTGTCTACTAGAATAGATTTAAATTGTGCAATTTTCCAAACTCACATTGGTTTCTCATACAGCATCTCTGTATAGTATGTGTGTTCACTCTCTGTCCTAAACGGCTTGTTGGAGCTCCTGCCCCCCCCCCCTCCATGTGAGCCCAGTGTGCTCTGATTGGTCGGGACGTTGCGAGGCTCGTTGCTGCGAGCTGCTGCGAGGAGCGGACAGGTTTCCGGGTTGGCGATACAGCGAGACACAGCAAAACTTATCCTGAGCACACACAAACTCTCACAGCCGAAGTAAAAACAATAAGTGTGGCTTGATATTGAGTAAGAAACAGGTTTATAACGCTGTGAGAATGGGTCTGCGGAGAGCATTTCTCCACGATCCCAACTCGTCTATTCCCAGCGTTCAGGGAGCTCTATGCAAGTCAATGGGACTCCCTGTTAGTTAGCCAAGGGATCCTGGTGTATGAGGTGCTCCGCGGATTGGTCCATTTGTTGTTGATTTGGGTATTCACACGTCACAGAACCCAAGAAGAAAACAATGGAAAAAGAGAAATCTCCAACGAGGCGTTCTGGGGCAGCATAGACAGGTATTTTCTGTGTTGGAGTTTTACTCGCTACAGGGTGTACTTTGAGGGTTTGTGACTCTGCAGACCGTTTACATGCAGAAAAAGCTACATAACACACAATGGGAAGGGTAATAACCGAAAAAACATGACATGGGACCTTTAAAGAAGGAGCAGTGATGGAAAAGTTACTCGAGAAATGTAATCAATCACACATTACCTGTTACTCATTGAGAAAGTGATAACACTAGGTTAATTAGTTACACTACTTGTTACTTTACTTTTGTGACTCAGTTTATCTCTTCCAAAGGTGCATTTGACTCCAAATTATTACCGTTTTATCTTTCACAATAAAAACCAAACTTTAATTTACTCAGCATTTCATCAAGAGGCCACTCAACTAAATGGCTTACAATATTGTTCCAGTTGGTGTAAAAAATATTCACTTCGCTTTGAGCAAAGGCAGCAAAAGTCAGTATTTGCTCAATATGAAATATATTTCATGATCAGGGACGCTCAGATCAGTTTCTGTGACAGCTGGTGTTGTGTTTAGACTAAATCCATAAATGTCCCTTTGCATCTGACACTCTGCACCATGCATTTACTTTAACTAAGCCTCCACTTGTCAGGAGGGGAAATCTGTGGTAAATCTCCTGGATAATCATGTAGCAGGTGGGAAGACTAAGCAACAAACATAACGAGAAGAAGACAACACACAGATGGACTGAATCAGAGAGCAGTAAAAGTTCAAAAGAGAAGGAAAGACAAAGACTAATTCACCCTGATGAGCCAGAGGAGGATAAAGAGATCCATAATGAACTGCTAGAAAGTTCTTCAAACTTTAAAGCAACTTCACTAACAGAGAAAAGGATGTTTATATGGTAAAATGTTCTGGTACTCGCTCAGATCCTGATGACGCAGCGTTTTGCCTCCTCTGGTATCAAAGAAAACAAGAGCAGCTGTCAGGCGCTAAATTGCGGATACTAACAGTTTATGACATGAGTGGGAGGAAAGGAAGAGCGAGAAGAGGAGAGAAAGCTAAACACAGGATTCCTGCACTTCAGGCTTTAGATTTGAGGCAGCGAGCTGAAGGTAGACAGGAGGAGAGGAAAGGGAAGGGATTTAGGATGGAGGGAGAGAGAGAGAGAGAGAGATAAGAGTGACAGGTAAAGGGTGTGAAGGGAGGAGGAGGGCAGAAGAAGCATTTAGGTGAGGAGAGAGTGAAAACATATCTAAGACTCAAAAGAAATAAAAGTGGGATGTTATGACTTTGGAAGTCTTTTGTCACGGCTCAGATGAGTTCAGATGCCCTCTAGCAAACACGCCTTTACAGTGCCCTTGAAGTGCCCTTGAAGTGCAAGTGGGTTAGAGTAAGTATTGATGCAAAAACAGCTGACAAGAAAACACATCAGAAACTCTTTATCAACATAGGAGCGCCAGGTAGAGCACATAATAGATACTTAAGGATCTGCAAAGGCATCACAAAAGTATAACTGTAACTTTAGACCTTTTGCACTTTATGAATGTGTGTTTTGTGCCTGTTGATTAAAGTCTTATCTAACTGATTTATAAATCATCAGACCAGAAATAATTTATTTCAGAGATAATTTGCAAACCCGACCAGTGCTTCTTAAAAAGTTGCATTATTGGGAGATGTTCTGTTCAACTTCTGGATCTATCATGGGTATTTGTAGAGCATAACATAGCAGGTGTTATACTCTGTTGTTTCAAATGTATCTGAATATGTGTTTTCTGTGTCCTACCCTCAGGTGAAAGTGATGGTGCGCGTGTGTCCAGTGTCTCAGTCGGACGCAGCTGAATCCAGTTCCTTCCTTAAAGTTGATCACAGGAAGAAGCAAATCACCATCATGGACCCGTCAGCCAATCAGACACAAAGCGCTGCCTCCACGAAGAAGGCAGCAGCCAATCAGGTCCCTCCAAAGATGTTCACCTTTGATGCTGCGTTCCCTCCTGATGCATCACAGGTAAGAAAAGTGATTATGAGTTAGGAGAACAAAGGACCTTTCATGACACTAATCTGAAAGACAATGTTCAGTTGAATTTCTTGAAGATAATCAGAAGAAACCTGGACTTACTGTATTGATGTCATAAATAGGGGGTGAATCAGGAGTGTTTTTTTTTTATTCGGACGGAGCCAGAGCAGCTGAGGTTACCCTTTCAAATTAATATAGTCAATTAAAAATGAAAAAGGAACTCTCTTTGGAATAATTGCAATGTATGTGGTGTATCTAACATGCTATCAAAAGGAATAATTGTATGAGAATGAGTTCCATTATTCCCATTCAGCAGACTTAGTGTCAATGCTTAATGCAGCTTTCACTCCAGCCGGCCGAGTCTCGTCTCCAGTCTGTCTTTGATGCTTTCTAATTATCGCTCCGTTTTCACCGATTAGTTTTGAATTCATAAAATACCAATTGCATGGTATTCTCCACCCTCACCAGTGCCTCTGACTTCACTGCTATTAAACCTTTAAATGGAACACCTAGTACTCTTGCTGAGTCTTATAAATACATCTGAACTCGGCTTGACAGCAGACCAGCATTCAAGATTCACATCCAAGATTTGACCCCAAAATGTAAAATCAAACTAGGCCTCTAGTATAGAATTAACACACTCAAACTTCAAGTCTCTTTAAAAAAGTGGAAATTTTCTATTTTCATGCCGCCCAATTAACATTGTAGTTGTTCAAGCCTGTGCATCACATTTTAAAGGGGTCCTATAATGCATATTTTCAGGTTCATATTTGTGTTTTGTTTGTATTGAATAAGGTCTTTATTTTTCTCATATTGCCTGTGCTGCAGCACCTCTTTTCACCCTCTGTCTGAAACCAGAGCCCAGTCTGCTCTGGCCGGCTCTGTTGTGATTGGTCAACCGCTTGAAGATGTCTATCACGTACATTGTGTTTGAGCGCTAGCAAATAGAAGCGCGAGTGTTACGTAGTGATGTCACTTTTATGAAAATAAACAAAGGATTCCCATGAAGGCGTTTCAGTCACGGAGGGAGTGTGTTGGAGAGAAACTCACTCTGGAGGGAACTTTGAGATTTTAGCCTTTGCAGACCATTTACATGAACAAATACATGGATTAAATAAATTAAGAATAAGCAACACTAATGAGGAACAAACCCAGCTTCTACATTTTACCATCTTCTTTTGGGTTATCTGTCACTCAAATGTACACACCTTCTATGACTCCCATGAAGATACGTTCTCTAACGAACACAGTTTAATATTGTCCAGGTATTTAATTTCTTGACCTTACCCCCTCATCTCTCTCTTTATCTGTTGCTAGGCGGAGGTGTGTGCGGGAACGGTTGCCGAGGTGATTCAGTCAGTGGTGAACGGAGCAGATGGCTGCGTCTTCTGCTTTGGGCACTCCAAGCTGGGTAATGCACACACACACACACACACACACACACACACACACACACACACACACACACACACACACACACACACACACACACACACACACACACACACACACACACACACACACACACACACACACACACACACACACACACACACACACACACACACACACACACACACACACACACACACTAAAAAAACAGAGCATGTGTGTCTCGTGAGTCATCCTCAGTGTGTGTGTGTGTGTGTGTGTGTGTGTGTGTGTGTGTGTGTGTGTGTGTGTGTGTGTGTGTGTGTGTGTGTGTGTGTGTGTGTGTGTGTGTGTGTGTGTGTGTGTGTGTGTGTGTGTGTGTGTGTGTGTGTGTGTGTGTGTGTGTGTGTCTGTGTCTGTGTCTGTGTCTGTGTGTGTGTGTGTGTGTGTGCGTCAGTGTGTCAGTCTCTTACTCGACCGTCTCTCAACTGGCTCTCATCTATCAGAGAGAGAAAGATGAGGATTAGTGTCTGGTGAAGCTGAAAGCATTCTCAGTCTGTGTTTCTCTCTCTCTAATCCTTCTCTAGCTGGTTTTAAGAGAAGCTGTCTTAAAAAGGGTCAGCATCCCTTACTGCAACATGCCTGGACCCACCACACACACTCACCCACACACAGCCAAAGATGTAACTCAACCCTCGGTTGGTCCCCGTTGTGTTTATCCCTCAGCATGTTCGCAGCATTACCCTTCTTGGCTTGTGATCTTCATACAGCATGTTGGAGTTTCTAAGTCCCCTTCAACTGCTGGCAGAGGACGAAGGCAGGGAATTGAAATGCAGCAGTTCAGCAGGGAACACTTAACTGTGTTAACGGCTGAGCCCGGGAACAAACACTAATGAATTTTTATGTAAAACCAACATGCAAAGCGCTGTGTTTCCTTGGGTTGTGCTGTGGGGATTTCATGTCTGACCAAACCAGTTGTAAAAGTAAACTCATTTATACATTTGTTATGAATTAGTGTCTTGTTAATGAGTAGGGGTGCCAGGGTGAGGACAATTTTGCACCGGTTATTAAACACAGATTTCAATAAACATTTTTCAAGAAAATAATTCCATCGATGACACTCAATTTAAGAATTTGTAGAGCCCTTAAAATCCCAGATATTGCCAAATTGGTGCTTTTGCTTTTTGCTTCCAAATGCTTAACCATTCAGTCATCTTTCCTTTGACTCCGCTGCTGCTGTAAAAAGACACTTTCAATTTATGATTGTAGCGTCCTTTCACTGGACTAAGAATTGATTACATGCGTAGTTTTTGAATGTGAGCACTGGGTAAGGGTGGTCTTTCGTGAGAGGTAAATGTTTTGAATTCATTTATTTTAAGCTCCAACCACCACATTTACCCCCCCCTCATCAACCTTGAAGTTTAGCCTCATGTAGGGTGGTGCTTAAAATTGAAAGTCGGAAAGTCTAAGCTCCAACCCCCAGAATTCCTTCTATTAGTCAAGACAACTCTCCTGGTGAATTTTTATGTACCCCTTCCGACTTTCAATTTTAAGGACCACCCTACTGGGTATGTCTGAATAGTAGAGGAAGGCTAGTAGTATGAGTATTCTCAACATTGGTTCTAATTTTGTCATTTTTACTGTCATCACTGGCAACACATTCGCTACATTGAATCGAAAGGTCAAAAGACATACGTTTTTCAGACAGTCAGAAAGTTAAAGTCAGCTTTTTAGACACATTAATTGCATTTGTCTACTATAAACTATACTGTAAACCACTTAAATTGAAGGTAAAACTGAGAGTCAACTGAAAGCAATGTGTCATGTATTACCAAATTCAGCCGACAATTAGCCTCACCAGCCAACACTGTTGGGTGTTTGGTAAACCCTAATGAAAAGATATACAACACACTGGTAATGTTGCAAACCAGCCCTCGTTGCAAAATAAAACCACAAGTGTACGCCACGTAGTTGTGATAAATCAGGCTGTATGTTTCCTGCTATCAAAAAGGCCAACCAAAGAAAGCTCCGACAGGCAGTGTTGATCACTGTTTCACATCTCTCACCATGTTTACATGTCTTCACTCAGCATTCAAACATTCACACCTGGGATAACTGTGTCATGGTCCATGAAGATGATTCATAGTGGATAGTAATGTGACTGGAACCCACACACACACACACACACACACCTCCTATTGTCAGTGTTTGGCTATGTTGAGTAATTGGCATTTCCAGATTTTCTGGCTTTAATAATGCAACAGCTTTTATATGATCCATCAAAGAGAGTTTGCTCTTTCAATCAATTTTACTGTTATATTAATGCCGTGGAGCGACTCTAACATCGCTGGTTTCAGTTAAAACGGCTACAGCAGATGAGATAATTGTTCTCCATACAGCTCTCCTAAGGCCATGGATCTTAATGAGGCTGCATTATAACGGCGTTACCTTTTTCCTAATTAAAATGGGGAAATTGAAACAAGGAGCATTTATCTTCAGCCTTGTGGCCCTTGGCTGTAGATATGCACATATGGGGACACACACAAGTCTGCTCATGTACGCGCACACACACACACACACACACACACACACACACACACACACACACACACACACACACACACACACACACACACACACACACACACACACACACACACACACACACACACACACACACACACACACACACACACACACACACACACACACACACACACACACACACACACACTTTTGCAAAGAGTAACCAGGCTTTTCATTGAATAGGCAGATACTAAAATAAATGGATGGACTTCAGGAATGTAATTGAATCCTCTGGCTTTGAGTCATGTCTGATGGATTATGGTAAACGTTAATGGATTATTGGCTTAGGTTGGATCATCTTTTATAAATGATGAGTGTGTATGTGTGTAAGCTCATGTGTGCATGTCTTTGAACTGGTGATACAGAGCTGCCTTGTTCTCTCACACTGTCTTCGCCCTGTTCACTTTCCTTCTCACAGCATGCGAAGCTCTGCTTGAAGGGACCAATTAATGTGAATATGCATCAACTAACCAGACATGGGCACACACACAGACAACACACACAGCTTTGTTGCCTGTAGTGTGTTGTCACTGTGTTACAGTATTAGTCAGTGTAATCAGCAGTAATCTATCTGACCATATCTGACAGCCTGTGGTAGTCAGAACTTGTAGATGTAATTTAAGACTCCCTTACACAGCCCTGAAAGGCAAAACAAGAGAAAGGACTGTTGTTCAAGTACTCTGTGGTTATGGTAGCGGTAAGACAAAGTGCCATTATGATCGAGGGAGCCCATTGGATTTAATACAAATAAATCAAACATAAATTCAGTTAAATCAAAGTAAATGACTAAATGTTGCTTATTTTTATACAACTGATCATATTCTTTATTGTATACTTTGACATACAGTAATTTGTAAGTTTTATCTATAGCAGATTCAGCATTGCGCTTTAGAGACCAATAAAGGATTTCATTTCCACTACTGTAAAGTTATAAACAATGTCTAAACATTTGTGTTGAACTTTTTCCCTATTTCTCTGAATCAGTATGTGACAATACATAAAATGAACCTTTGTTTTGACAGTAAGTCTTGACGCCCCTGTAAAAACATTGAGGGAGAAAAATGTACAATTTCAGTGCAGCTGACAACCGCCCCTCCACGCTGCATCTTTGAACAAATGTGAACACATTTCTCTACCCTGCATCACAGCAGCCAGGCTTTTGAAGTCCTCTGTTTCTGTGTAAGTGTTAGTGTCAGGGTGATTGTGAGGTGTGACATATGGCTTTGTTTAGGTGTGTGTTTGATCTCCCACTCCTGACAGTCAGAGCAGGTGTGTGTGTGTGTGTGTGTGTGTGTGTGTGTGTGTGTGTGTGTGTGTGTGTGTGTGTGTGTGTGTGTGTGTGTGTGTGTGTGTGTGTGTGTGTGTGTGTGTGTGTGTGTGTGTGTGTGTGTGTGTGTGTGTGTGTGTGTGTGTGTGTGTGTGTGTGTGTGTGGTGAGGATAATCATCATCTTGTGTCCCAAGTGATAGATATGGATGCTCCATGTGCACATTGGCATTCAAACACACACATGTCACACACACACACACACACACACACACACACACACACACGTCACACACACACACACACACACACACACACACACACACACACACACACACACACACACACACACACACACACACACACACACACACACACACACACACACACACACACACACACACACACACACACACACACACCTATTCACACAGAGCACCTTTTCACTTGCTAGTGTTACCGATGATGTCCATCTTTTTCTGCACCCTTATTTTGCCTTCCTGTCTGCCTCTTGCAGGTAAATCCTACACCATGATTGGCCGAGATGACTCGCTTCAAACTCTGGGAATAATCCCATGTGCCATCTCCTGGCTGTTTAAGCTCATCAATGAGAGGAAGGAAAAAACCGGAGCTCGCTTCTCAGTGCGCGTCTCTGCAGTGGAGGTCAGTGTTACTGGCAACTCGGTTGATGCAGACTTTTAGGAGAGGAGGTTACTAAAAATATCTTTACTAAGTGGTCAATTCAGTAGCTTTAGTGCTGGCAGTGGCACATCAAATGCTTATCACTGTAATATTTACTTTAAACTTTCTCTGATATGGTTTTAGATATTCCCTTTACAATTTGTCTGACAAGTGTGTGTGCGTGTGCGTGTGCGTGTGCGTGTGCGTGTGTGTGTGTGTGTGTGTGTGTGTGTGTGTGTGTGTGTGTGTGTGTGTGTGTAGGTTTGGGGAAAAGAGGAGAACCTTAAGGACCTGCTGTCTGAAGTCGCTACAGGAAGCCTACAGGATGGACAGTCACCTGGAGTCTACCTGTTTGAGGACCCCATCTGTGGCATGCAGGTATAGAAACATACACTCACACAAACACCTGCACACACTCAAACACACTGTAGCAGCTGACGGGAATATTTGCTTATGTAATGTGACTGCTGTATATTAAATCCTGTGTGTATGAACAGCCTCTGGCCTTGTATCAATATGCTCTGCCTTTATTTCTTGGAGCCTCAGGCGAATAGCTGTGGGATACGCGTGCTTCCTTAGACTTATAGTCACCTTGGAGCAGCAAATCAAATATGGTAGCTTTATCATGCCATTATAGTCTTTTTTTCTTCAAAAATAAACTAAGCGTCTTTTAAAACACAGGGTTCAGAAATAGCTCTGACTGGCTTAGTCAGAATCAAAGAAAAGAAATGTCAAGTGTATGATTCAATGACATGAACAAATAAAAGGATAGCTAGAGAAAAATATGTTGTCTGCTTATATTCAAGATTGTGGACCGATGTTTTTTCATTTAATTTAATGATAAATAATTCACTTTAATAAGCATGAATCAGCCAACAAAAGGCATTACATTGAATCCCACTTATAGTTAATGTTATCATCATCATTCATTTTAAAGTTTTAATTACATAATAATGTGAATAGTGTGTGTATGAAGAGGAGCTCAATTAACATCTGACTGACGGAAGATTAACTAGTGTGTGTGTGTGTGTGTGTGTGTGTGTGTGTGTGTGTGTGTGTGTGTGTGTGTGTGTGTGTGTGTGTGTGTGTGTGTGTGTGTGTGTGTGTGTGTGTGTGTGTGTGTGTGGTTGCAGTTTTGTTTATGGGATTATAGGGTCTGAAACAAGAACATCTGTATAATCCTTAACTAATCTGACATAATCTCATCAGTAATGATAACCTGAAGTATATCCACAAATTCTCTCTCTCATTCTCTCTCTCTCTCTCTCTCTCTCTCTCTCTGTCTCTCTCTCTCTCTCTCTCTCTCACCTTTGATTCCATTGTTCTCTGACTGGCATATCTGCAGGCAAATTAGAAAATGCTTTATTTGAACATGCAAATCATGTACAATCCTAATACTACACAGTATTTTCCGTGTTTAGACACTTTTTGGCAAGTAAACTGAGCCTCAGATAAGATTAAATGGTATCTTCCCTCTTGTCTGGCTCTTGGCCCTTTCTTATATTCACACCATTTTTCTCCTCCCACACAACTCCCAGCTCCAGAACCAGTCTGAGCTGCGTGCTCCGACCCCAGAGAAGGCCGCCTGGTTTCTGGATGCAGCCATAGCAGCTCGCCACAGCAGCCAGCGGCCAAACACCACCGAAGAAGAACACAGGAACTCACACATGCTGTTTACACTACACATATACCAGTATCGCATGGAAAAGACCGGCAAAGGAGGGAGTAAGTACTGTTTGTTCTAATGTACCTATTCATTATAATACTAACAACAACAAACAAAAAGCTTATTTTACTGCTGCAGAAACTACTCTTTTATGTTATTACCACATCACATGATGCCTGCTGTGAGTCCTACACCTGATAATAATACTATTGAAATATTGCTTCCACACATGGAAGAAACAACAATGATAGACAGACCAAAGCATTTACTATACTCACTATAGATATATAAGGAGCGCCGGCAACAGACTTCCTGACAGAGTTGTGCACATGCCTGTCACAGACTGTATGATCCTGATATGGATGATTTGTTTAGACATATCACACCTGCACTCATGTCTCCATCAATAACTGGATGATAATGAATGGGTAGTGTGAGTTTCTTTGTGTGGATAACAATGAGACACTGAGACAGATGTCAGACCAAAATAACAATGATAATTAACACCCCGAGTGCTTTTACGTATGCATGTGTGACAAAAAAGGCAAAAGTGTGTGTGTGTGTGTGTGTGTGTGTGTGTGTGTGTGTGTGTGTGTGTGTGTGTGTGTGTGTGTGTGTGTGTGTGTGTGTGTGTGTGTGTGTGTGTGTGTGTGTGTGTGTGTGTGTGTGTGTCCATAGCCCCTGAATTCAGAAAAACATCTCAAGCTGCAACGTTTGATTATGTGAAATTGTATTATTGTTGTCTTTCTTGAGGGATTGTAGGGTCTATACTCCTGAAATCAACACCACGGAAAATATGTGTTTGTTGATGATATAGTTGACTGGATTATTATTCCATCACAAATCAATTGAACTTATTGTGCCGCATCTTGTGGGGAATTAAACTTGAAGAAAGGGTTGGTGTTAGCTCCATAAATCCTCGACTGAAAGGCGTGTTTTGGTGAGTGGACCCCCCATGGGGAGGCCACTCTCCCACTTTGAACATCTCTGTGCTATTCCTTTTCACTTCAGCCCCTCTTACATGTATGCACACCTCACCGTCCTCTGTCTGGCTCACCATGTCTGACACATTTTCTCACTTTGCCAGTGTCAGGGGGTCGCAGTCGCCTCCACCTGCTGGACCTGGGCAGCTGTGATGTCAAAGTGCTCGGAGGAGTAGGAGGAGGAGGAGGAGTAGGAGGAGCGGGAGGTGGGAAAGGAAGGGAAAACTCTTCGCCCAGCTCGGCCCCTCTGTGCCTTTCTCTGTCCGCCCTCGGTAACGTGATCCTGGCCCTGGTGAACGGGAGCAAACACATACCTTACAAGTAAGCTGCTGTTTGAATGTATGTGTGAGGAGAGAAGGAGAAGAGAGGAGATGAGGAAATGAAAGGAGTGTGCAGAGAAGCGAAGAGTGAGAGGAGGAGGGAAGCAGACGAGAGATGTCTCAAGCTGCTTCAGGTTTTTGAGACTTAATGTTATAAACAACAACAGCTGCTGTTACATATTCATCACATTCATTTAGCTGGTTAACTGACTGGCAATGAGAGTAAAGGAGGGAGGGGAGAGATGGAGAGATAGAATAGAGACCTTATTCAGATTTTAACAGTCATGAAATGAAAAAAGGGGGGAACACATTTTAATTTCTGTTAGTTTAGTACCCTATTTCTACTTAGTACTATATGCCCAATGGTATAGTATAAACAGTGCATCGTATGAAACAAACTGTAAATGCAGTTTCTCATTCCTCTTTGCTCTTCCTCTCTCCTTAAGGGTGTTTTCACTCTCTGATTCATGCTGAGTTCATTTTAATCACCAGATTTTGCATTTACATTGCAAAACCACCTGCTACCTTACACTGAGGCTGCGAGCAAAGCTGTTTGGCACCGGTGACTCAGACTGTTGACGGATTGTCAGGGGATTTGATACAGAATTAGCAACGTATGCCGTGTCACTGCCTTCTCTTGAGCCAAGGATCAACACAGTCACCGCAGAACAACAAATCACTGAACAAAGTCTGTAGAGCACAAGCTCTCGTGGATCTCAGTGGAGACAGTAGGAGTGTGTTACCGCATGGCTACCAGCCAGCAGGATATATAAGACTAGTGTATTCATACATTTAATTTCATTTAATTTCAAACCTTTATTTAACGAGATTGGTCCCATTGAGATCATAGATCTCTTTTACAAGGGAGACCTGCAGCAAGTTAGTTGGATGTCTGTCTTTTTAAGCAGCAGGTAGCTCAATTATCTTCTTACTTGGAATATAAGATGGGTCAATTCTCTCTGACCAATCAGCAGTCTGCTGTGTTTTAACTCCACCTTCTTGTATTGGCTCAGCTCGCTTGGAATTTTAATGTTGATGGTATCAAAAGAGTACCAGGTACTGTTAATATATTTGGTTATTATGGCCATACAAATATAAGAAATGCGGCCCACTTGAGAGTTGTTGAGATATTTCAGTCTTCATTGAGGGGGGGACAGACAACCTGCCAGTTACTAATATTCTTTCGGTTCCGACTCAAAATCCATTTTGAGTCCAATAACTCTGCTTCATTCATTCCACCCCAGTTAAAGGCTGACTCTCCAGTGCTTCATTACTTTCAGGTTAGGGTCCCATCACGCTCTTATAATCCCAGTCCCGTTCCACTACTGTTGCTAGGTTACCCCGATTCTGTCCCAGTTGCTCAGTAGACATTTTCCTATGCCTCTGTAGCTTCCCAGTTAAAACAGAACTGCAGACAGTTGTCTGTAACCACAAAATCAACACTTTGGCTCTTGCCAAGACATGAATCCTAGCGTCTCAGCGTGATGCCAGACGGACAATGTTTCCGCCACAACACACTCAGGGAGATTTAGAGGCTCTTCTCACATTCACTAAACATCAACTTTTGTCATCAGGGACTCTCTACAGCTCCTCGTACCAAATCAGAACCACTTCCATCTGGTTTGCTGTATCTCTCCTGGCAAAGTGCCAATTCATTCATGCAGCTCCTATATTTTTCCACTGACACCCATTCTCCTGTAGTGGAGTCACACACAACCATCCAGTCACAGTACGCTGTGTGTACCGTTTGACCATAGAATTGATTATATTAACAAAATAAGTGTGATTGGTTATAGACAAATGTTCAGAAGGTCGTCTATAATTCTTATAGTTCTTTTTTTATATAATAATAATGGTGATCTAGGAATTTCTTTATAGACACGTTTAAATCATGTAGAGCACCATGTTACACCCAAAAAAAGGTACTGCAGTAAATCTAGCTCAGTCTCAGAGGTAAGTTCTTATCCAACGTCCCCAGCACTTGAATTAACATGCAAATGAATACTTCATGAGTCATGAATTCACCTACATTAATCTCGGGGAGATATAGAGATAGAGAGATGGAGAAAAAGAGAGAGTTTGTTGAAGCCTGAGGCGGCAAACAGAGAGAGAAGAAAACAGACGAGAGGAGTGGATAGAGCATCGATGAGAAAGAGGAGGTCAAGATAGGAGTGTATACACACTCGGGTGTGTACTGGATCCGTGTGTGTACGTGAATATACATATATGTGTGAGACATGCCTGCAGGCTGTGTTTTTAGAGAAGGGGGACAGCAGCGTGTGGTATTAGGCCACAGAGGAGCTTTACTCACTGTCAGCCTGCAGGCCTCAACACACACACATCCACACGTGCACACACACACACGTGCGCACACACACACACACACACACACACACACACACACACACACACACACACACACACACACACACACACACACACACACACACACACACACACACACACACACACACACACACACACACACACACACACACACACACACACACACACACACACACACACACGACTGCAGTAGCCCACCAAGGAGAAAGTATTTTCTTAAACACACAGCCTACTGTTACTCTCCCATCTGCTAGCGTAATCTCTCTGGGACATATATCATCTCCCAATATTAGAATACATAAATCCAGAGTGCTTTTCGTTTAGACTGTGTAAGCTTTAGCCTGGAGAAGCAGCCTTTCACATGTTTAAAGGGGCCCTATCATGCTCATTTTCAGATGTCATATTTGTCATATCAATGATCAATGATCATTAACTTGATTCATAATTATCATCCACTCTTGATTTAACACATTTTAGCTTAATTTATATGATATGTAAATTGTTAGCGTGGTGTTTTGCCATAGTTACACAAACTGTAACCAAGGATAATTATGAATAACCTTTTGTCATATGTCAGACCTGTGGGGGTGTGCGTTAGAAAATCGAATCGAATGTTTGAGTGAATTATTTGTGTGTATTTCCAAAGTGTCTTTAATGCTCACATCTCAGCATATGTGTGTTACTAGGGACAGCAAGCTGACCATGTTGCTAAGGGAGTCGCTAGGCAACATGAACTGCCGGACCACCATGATTGCTCACATCTCTGCCTCACCCAGAGATTTCTCAGAAACGCTTTCCACCATCCAGATTGCTTCCCGCGTCCTCCGCATGAAAAAGAAGAAAACTAAAGTCACAGTGGTGAGTTAGACTCAAACCTTGATGCTTCATTAACCTTTGAAGATAATCTCTCTTTATCCCATAGAACTTTTACTTGTGGTACATTTAATTCAAGATAGACTACCACTAAGACGCTCTAAACAGATGGACATGTAACTGTTGTAAATCAGTGCGAATCTCCATTAAACATCCTGTTCAAATCGTCTTATTTGAGTTGCATTTCATTATCTCCTATCACTTTCCATCACATGTGCTGCTGACACCTTTCTTCCCACTTCACTTAAAATGCTCACTTATTTCAGAATTGTTCCATTGAAAAAAAAGGACAAGGGCTTCAAGGCTCTAAAAATAAAACTGGAGTGAAAGTGCCAGTCTGTGAAAGAAATAGGAATAATTTAATCTAAAAAAAAGTTCTTATCTTTAATCCGTTACTTGGTGCATGGCCAGGATCTACATGGATTTCATCCTCTCTCCTTCCTCTCCATCTTTTCCATCTCCCTGCATTGTGAACTGTCAATTAAAGGCAAAAAAAAGGAAACATGCTCTGCAAATCTAAAAAGGGAGTCGTTTCTCTCTCTCACCTCCCACTCTGCCTCTTCCTCGCCTGTCTCTTCCCATTTCTCAGCAATACACGTCCAGCTCCTCTGGAGGAGAGAGCTCCTGCGAGGAAGGTCGCATGCGTCGACCGACTCACTTACGACCTTTCCATCACCGTGGCGACACCGACTCTGACCTTCCCTTGCTGCGACTGTCCAGCGACCCTGACGAATATTCGAGCAGCGAGCAGTCATGTGACACGGTGATCTACGTGGGTCCGAATGGAGCCGCGGTGTCAGACAGAGAGTTGACGGACAACGAGGGGCCGCCAGAATTTGTACCAATAATTCCTGCTTTGCTTCGAGGGAAAACATCAGAGCCACTCCAAACACAGCCAGCTGGAGCCCAGAACAAGGTGATTTAAATATATTTACATTTAGACAATCAGAAGTAATCAGAAGAATGCTAGTTGCAAAGAAAGATGAGATTACTCCTGTCTCTGTGATTTCAGCTCCAACAGGTGGAGCCAGAGGAGCCGGGCCCCCCCCAGCCTCAGCCCTCTCTGCTGGGGCAGCCACTGGCCCCCGTCCCAGAGGAGGCAGCTGAGTGCCTGAAGTGCAACACATTTGCTGAGCTGCAGGAGAGACTGGACTGCATCGATGGCAGCGAGGAGGTGAGGAGAATCTTCAGTATTCATTTAAAGAGAAACAACAACTAAATACACCAGAGAAGAGAAAGAGAGGCTGTATTGAAGTTTGACATGTTGTTTGACAAGTTGAAAACTATCTATTCAAATGGGAAAAAGAGTTTTGTCTCCATCTGCTTAATATTTTCAACATGTATCTGCAGAACCTCCTGCTTGCTGTGACAGTTTGTAATTACGGTGGCGTTTTCCTTTCTCTTTAAAAAAACATTTGCTCTCAATTGTGCAAAAAAATGATGCATTTGAAAAGTATTTTTGTTGTCAAAATATGTAGTAAGAGACTCAGTTCTTTGCATGTCACGATGTCTTTTAAAGTTGTAATGTGCATTTTTAACATCCAAATCAATCCATCTCAGGTTTTCTGATATGAAAAACGTGGCATTTCTTATCTTACCTGTCCCTTTATTCAGGTTGCAAAGTTCCCATTTGAAGAGGGTTCAGCGGGCAAACCAGGCCCAAAACAGGAGCCATGTCCATCTTCAGCTGTCCCATCTGCAGCTGTCCCATCTTCAGCTGTCCCGTCCTCAGCTGTCCCGTCCTCAGCTGTCCCGTCCTCAACTGTCCCGTCCTCAGCTCCCGCTGCGCCTGGCCCTGCTGCTGCGTTGGATACAGAAGCCAAAACAGGTACATTCCTTTATTACACATACCAAACATACATTATATATTGAACCAAACCAAAACTGGTGTGCATTAGTGTTAAACAATGCAGCATCAAGTCAGGTCTCATTTCACAGTTATTGCAACCTTTGGGATTTAGAAACAATTCTTCTGTCCGTCGCCCACAGGCTCTGCTGCAGGAGGCGCAGTGCAGTTCTTTTCCTCGACAGTAACCACTTCCAGGAGGAGGACCAATGACCAGCAGCTGCAGGATATTAAGGAGGTGGTGGAGGAGGCAGAGCTGGCCCAGACCATGATCCACAGCCTGGCTCAGAGTTCTGGTTCCCCCATAGTAACCAGCACCAGGAACGTCACAGGGAACAGCTGCATCACCTCGAGCCCCCTGCACAGGACCAAGAGCTGCATGCATGACAGGTGAGGATGGGTGTCTTTTAATTAGAGGGAGCTCTTTTTCATGCATATTTTGCTATTAGCCTTTGGAAAATGTTTAAATTGAATGTATGTCTTCTGTATTGTTTCTCTGACCAGCCATGAGAGTCTGAATATGGGCACTGATGGGAAGGCCCGTCCATTGGGATCACCGCGCCTCGGCATCGCCAGCCTGACCAAAACCTCAGACTACAGGTAAAGTACACAGAAATACTGTGGGCTAATAACGTGGACTTGTTGTCTAAAATGTTACATGTATTGCTTACATAACTAAATTAAACCCTCAGCAACCAAGAATCTCACAAACAGTCTAAAAGGGTAAAAGGACAACAGCTTCAAAGACCAGCTTGAAAATGTTTGATCCTCTTATCTCTCCTCAGGCCTCCGTCCTCCCCGTCCCAGCGCTGTAAAGTGTACACCCAGAAGGGCGTGATGCCGGCGACTCCTCCTCTGTCCTCTTACACTCTGGCTCAGGATGGCCAGGGCACAGAAGTGTTGACCTCCGACAGTATGTATATCTTTTTATCTAGAATTCAGTATTTTAATGTTACTTCTTAAGACTTACTGATGCATTAACAGTCTGTGAATGGGCATCCTAACACGCATGTCTTTCTTGCAGGTAATGTGGGGGCTGTTTTATGCCAAAACCATTACATAAATGAGATATAGTCACATATTGAGTCACTTGTGCACAACACAGATAATCATAATAACCAGCGGGTCCAAATTATAATCATTGTGTGAAGCCAATTTCCTTGTTTTCGTCCCTTGGACAACACATGTAATGACGGTGCCAAATGTGTTTCTGATTCTTCAGACAGTTTGGCTGCAGACAGCGGCCGCTCCTCCACGGACTCCATGCTGTCCAGGACTTCTCCGGTGGGCATGAGTCCACAGGTCCGAGAGCCAGCTCAGTCTCTGTCCGCCAGCCTGGGATCAGCAGAGACGCTCTGTGACGACGACGTCCCTCCGATCCCCCTGGACACGCTCAGAGATGGTGAGGGTCATGGCTATGAGAGCAGGATATGAGTCATACAGTATGAGTCCTATAGAAAGAAAGAGAAGGAATTATCACGACAAATGTTGTATAAACATTTACACAAATGTTTTCCCTCTGTTTTCTGCTCCACTTGAAGCCTCAGGGCTGGCACTATCTGTAGGAACAGTTGGACCTCTCTCGCGCGGGGAGGATGAACTGATGTATGCTGTGGTTTCTGGAGGTGAAGAGGACCTTGTTGTTACAGCTATAATGGACACTCAGGATCTGACCTGTCGTCCAACGAGCATCATGAGCTTCAAGAGCGACTGCTGCTCCGTCACTTCCCTCGCCTCGGGCCACGGTTCTGCTGAGGGTGGAGCTGTGAAGGATTATCACATGCCTGCAGGGCCTGCAACCACCTCAGGGGTGGCAGAGGTTAGTGGGACCGACTCACATTTACAGCAACTAAGGAAATTAACATGTGGACATCTGTCCTTACCTAAAACATATGTCCTCACTATGGATTTCAAGATATTTTGAATGTAAAAAAAAAACACAGAACAATACCCACCAAAACAAAGGCTTAAGATAAGGGTTCTGCATCCATCATTGAAAACTAATGGGAAATGTTGTCTCATTTCATTGGCCGATTGACACAGTGACTCCATTTTTGGTGTCTATAAACTAATAATTTAATCGACAGTTATAGTATGATAAAATGTCTACCTTTTTAATCCGAGTTTAGATTACAATTCCCATATGATAGAGACTTTTTTCCTTAAGTGTTCTAGATAATCTGGATGCTTACAGTTACATCACATTTAGTTTGCTGCATTGATGAATCACACCGTTTTTACACACTTCCATTAGGGTTTCAACAACTTGTCAATTATTCGATTGACAGAGAAATAATAGCCTTGGGTAACTTGGGTAACTAATTGATCAACAAATGTTTTCATGTAAAAATGGCAATAAAACAATTGTTTTAGACATTTAAAGATGGTTTATTTCAAATGAATAATAATAATATTACAAAAATAATCTTTAGATGCCAAAATGTACAAAATAAAACCCCAATGGCTGCCCTTTTTTACTACATAGTTGTTATCAAGCAACCTTGTCCAATTGAGTTATATCCTGTTGCAGGTGGCCATGGCCAAGCTGCGGATCGAAGGTGAAGCTTTGGCCACAGTGATATCACGCTGTGGTTCACCCATTTCCTCATGGATGAGTGACCTGAGCATGGCCAGTGAGGCGGACCAGTCCATCCACAGCTTCAGTCAGTCCCAGAGCCAGCAAGGGGAGGCCCTGGCTGAACCTGAGCCCGCCCAGAGCCAGGTGCTCAGGGCGGAGGGGCCGGGTGGGTACGAGAGCTGTGGTAGCCTGAGAAGAGGGAGTCTGGACGGAGAGGTGGTCCTGTCAGAAAACACGTGTGATAAGGCAACTCCAACGAAAGACAGGCGGAGGAAACTGCCTCCCTCCATGGCTAAAACTAACATCCAAATCCTGGCCGGTCCGGGGTACTTCTCCCCCTTCAAGCCCAGCATCAGTGTGCACCCCTGTGTGGCTGTCAAACCCATGGTCATACAGGAACCAACCATCCTGTCTTCACACACCAAGGCCAGCCTAATGAAAGACAAATTCACTGCACCACTTCTGGCTTCTATTTCCAGTGATATGAGCTTTGAGGACCCCTGGTTGAAGCGTGGCATGGAGGAGAGGAAGTCCAGGGAGCTGGTGTGTGAAGTGAAGCCGGAGAAGAGGGAGGTCGAGCTTTCAAAGGTCCAGACTGGAGCTGTGACAGGAGACCAACGAGGGTTCTGCAAGGATGGTAAGAGGGCCAGACCAGATTTTATTTCAGGCCAGGAATATAACATCAAGCAAGGCCAGTCTCATTCAGATATTCACAATAATTATTAGATACTTTACTTTTAAGCAAATAAATGTTAATAAATAATATTCATATTATTAGTACATCTATAAGTGACAAAGGCTTGAAAAAGGATTGTTTTTGTAAATGTTAGTTTGGAAACTGCCGTCTCTAGTTACAGCTCTTACTAAAGATATTGATGATCAACTTTGGTAGCACGAAGGAAGTGGAGGTATTTCCACATGAAAAAAACGGCCAGTTGGGCCTGATGGAAAAAAAAATAGTTTCGAGGTAAAATATTTGCAGGATTAACCCTGTCTTATTTCTATTCTTCCATCACCAGGTGGTTATCGTGGCGGCTGTAGTCCAGGTGTTGAGTCTCCAGATTTCTTTAAGAGGGTGGTGGACGGCTGTGAGATGGTGGTGGTCGCTCCTCAGGGAGAATGCCTTACTGGTTTCTACAGCCCAGACGTCCACCGTACAGCCAGCCTCCCCCGCGGCTGGCACCGCCTCAACCGCCACGACGGCCTGGATATTGGGACGGAGTACCGACATCTTGGAGTCACCTCTTCCACTCCCTGCAGTCCCAGAGCCACACTTGACCGCAGAGGATCAACGGGGAAACAGGGCTTTTTCTCCCACAGGAAGGGGGGGATCCCACCTCTGCCACCGATAAGGAAGTCCAGTCTCGACCAGAGGAACCGAGCAGTTAGCCCTCTCCCCCAGCCCAGCTATGGAGGCTTGTTTCTGGGCAGCTCAGCAGATGATACAGAGATCTCCAGACTACGAGGCTCCAGCATAGACAGCAGCAGACTTTTCAGCGCCAAGTTGGAACAGCTTGCAAACAGAACCAACTCTCTGGGTCGGGTGAACAGCTCCCACAGTGGATCCCACCACTATGACTGCTTCTCTCTGGAGAGAGGGGGGAGCTTGAGAGGGGGAGGAGGAGTAAAGGGGGACAGCACCATGCCTCGTACTGGGCGCAGCCTGACCCGGGCTGGATCAGTATCTTCTCCCAGTGGAAACGCTGGCAGCCCCGGTTTCAGCGCCAGTCCCAGCAGCGCCTCGCAGTCACCCGCCAAATCCAGCGGCCAGTCAAAGATCTCAGCGGTCAGTAAGCTGCTGATGACCAGCAGTCCCAAAACCAGGAGTCTGTCTTCGTCCAGCACCAAAACACTGAGCTTCTCCACCAAGTCTTTGAGCCAAGCCTCCAGCCGCAGCTCCAGCCTTCCCCCTATTGTAAAGGTAGGCAGGATCATTTCTTTCTTGGAGATAAGACTGTTTACACCTGTCAACAACATGGCTCAACTCATCAGACTAGAAGAGTGGCAGAGTTTTAATGACCTCTTCCTATTTTGGCAGTTTTTAAATCAATAACTCAATGCATGTAATTCAAGTTGTCATGGTCTCATTTTTCCTTCCATCCATCTAAGCTGTTTATCTGTTTCCTCAGCCCCAGAGCTTGGTCCCGCCCACTCCTCAGCCGCAGCAGCAGCAGCAGCAGCAGCAGCAGCAGCAGCAGCAGCAGCAGGGACCCTCCCCTGTGTCCTGGTCCACCCAGTCTCTGAGTCGCAGCAGGGGGGTAAGCCTGTCTGCCAAGCTGCCTCTCCGGGCTGTCAACGGTCGAATCTCAGAGCTCCTCCAGGGAAGTGCAGGCTCTCGTTCCAGGAGTCATGCCCAGGGAGGAGGCACTGATCCAGCAGAGGAGAGAGGAGCTGCAGGGGCAAGGTTAGTCAGTTTAACTTTTACTTACCTTTTAAAGCATTAAGTGTGATATCCTAAAGTAAATTATACAAAGTGCAAGACTCGTAAAGCACTTCATATTAAATAATATCATTACAGTAAAGTGGTAGTTTTAGACAGTACACACCATTCATGTGTCATATGAATATCATCAATTCCAGAGCTGGCATAATCATTTCCTCAGGATCTCATTCTCTCTGCTCCACTGTCTCCAATGTTTCATCTTAAAAGGCAAAATTCCATTAAAGTGTAGTAAATTAATAATTTGTTCATGGATTAAATGTATATATGTTTCTGTTCTCAGTGGAGGGGGAGCTGTAGCAGTAAGTGGGGGTAGTGGTGGAGGTGCAGGTGGAGGTGCAGGTAGCAGCGTGGGGGGGGAGGAGAAGGCAGCCGTGGTCCAAACGCTGCCCTCCCCCTACAGCAAGATCACAGCGCCCAGAAAGCCCCAGCGTTGCAGCAGCGGCCATGCGAGCGACAACAGGTATGATCTCAAGTTCATTTATAAAGGTGAACACTTAGATGTGTCACATTTTGCTGCTTCACTTACTGAACTGTGATCTGACCCTTACAGCAGCGTACTGAGTGGAGAGCTCCCCCCGGCCATGGGGAAGACGGCCCTGTTCTACCACAGCGGGGGCAGCAGCGGCTATGAGAGCATGCTGAGAGACAGCAGCGAGAACACAGGAAGTACGTCCTCCGCCCAGGACTCCCTCAGTGAGCACAGCTCGGCCACCACCTCCTCCAGGCGGAGCTCCAAGAGCAGCAAGAAGAGCAGGAGCAACACAGGTCACTATTTAACATTGTATTATTTGCTTTATGGTATTTCCCTGTAACTGGATTATGGAGTTCCATGTAGGATGGCAAATTGAGTGCTTACTATTTGTAGAGGGGAACATTTGCCTTAATCAGTAGAGCTGAAGCACCAATCAAAATAGATATGAGAAAACTATGAGTGCCATTTCAATAACACTTGAAAGTCATGGACCTATAACAAATAAAGGCAAGCACAGTTTTCATGGTTAGTTTTCAAAAAAAGAATTAACATCTCAATCACTGAACACAATCAAAATAACAAATCCAAATATGAACACTTCATCTTTAGAGGTGAAAGCTTTGACCCAATGTGATCAGAAGGCAGCTAAATAAAAAAGAAATGAAGATATAATTGATACAAATCGTTGCCAAAGATCTCTGTGACGAGAATTAATTGGCAAAAATGCACAATGAGAAAGCAATGAACAGGTCAGGGAAAAGTGAAGGAAGCTGCAGCTACTAAAGTAGGTTGCAGGTAGGAAAGGTGACCCTGACCACTCATCTGTGAAATGGTGAGGGGAATCTGCGGGTGTGGCTGTAATGAATATATATTCAGCAGAACAGCACACAGAGGCTGCTAGTGTGCCCGTCAAATTACACTCTGCTGGTTAACCACGAGGATGGATATGCGCATTAAATGAGATTGGACAGACGCAGCACTTCCTGGTGTGTCTCTGATTGTTAATTAAAATTGGAGTAACTATTTCCACCCATGTGTGTAGAAAGCAGCCTTGCAACTGATTCTGTGCTTCAAAGAGAGCTTCGCTGTCAAACTGTTGCAGGACTACAGGAAGGATTACCCGTGCACATGTTTTAGATGTATGCAGAAATTCGTCGTAATTGAGGAAGTCAAAATATAAAAATGAAGAAGGGACAGATGTGTCGCAGACTAAATAAATGTGTAAAGATGCGACCGAATTTTAATCACATCTCTCGAGCAGAGTCTCCCTTGATTTCCATTAATGCTCTCTCAAAATGTCTACCGTGTCTCTACCTTTCCTCCTCTTTTTTCATATTGCTCTCCCCTTGCATGTTCTCCACCCTGCAGACTCTCATTCTTTCTCCTCTTATATTCCTCTTCCAACCAGGTAATGAAATACAAATGTTCCTGCTTGACCTTTCTGTGCCACAATGAAACCCAAAGACAGCTGCAACCCTATTCAAATCCCCACTTTCCTCACCTTATCTCTCAGTTCCCGGTGGATCTGATAACTCTCATTCCTACATGGCTGGCAATTTTTATTCAAAGCGTGTATGCAGGTATGAGTGTGTGTGCTCGTTGTAGAGCAGTGGGCAGATTAGAGAGGGACCTGCTGCTCTTATCTGTGAGCTTCATGAAATGAGACTCAACTTTTGATCTGGCTTCACACTCCATTATCTGTTTCTGGTTCCCTTTCTGCTTTTTCAATCACTCAATACCTTTTCTTTTGTCCCATCCTTTCTCCCTCCCTCCAGCCATTCATCCATATCCTCTCTTTCCTCTACCACCCACCATCTCTTTTCTCACCTTGCAATGTTCTGCTTTTAAAAATCCATGTGTCCATGCTCTAATGTAGTTTAGTAGTAAATGCTACAGCACTTTGCATGGTGTAGCAAACATGTTTATGGTTAATATACAAATGGATATTTAGTCAGTTGAAAGATGGAGTTTTACTATATATTTGATGAGGAATAGACACTGGCTAATGAACGAAGATGCTTGAAGAAACATTTGAAATACCTATTTGTTGTCAGATTATTTGACGTATAATGATTATATTAAACAACACTCAATTCATGAAAATGAGAGTTTATTGTATTTTTTTACAGTATATTGTGTTTCTATAAACTCTGGTGGTTTAACAATGTTTTATTGTCTTCTTTCTTCTTACAGGTCTGCAGCGTCGTCGTCTGATCCCAGCGCTGACCTTGGACTCTTCCTCCTCCTCACCCTCTCACCGCTCCTCCAAGCAGGCCGTCACATCATCTTCTTCGTCCTCCTCTAGCCCAGGTGCATGCTGGGTAGATGGCCCACTGGGGCCCCCGGCTCCCTCAAACCTCCGGGGCCCGGCTGCCACGACAGAAACCTTCGAGATCAAGGTGTACGAGATAGATGACGTCGAGCGGCTGCAGAAGAGGAACAAAGGAGGGAGCAAGGTGAGAGAGGTGATTCATTAGAGAGGAGGAAGGAGAGAGAGACTTAACGTACTGCAGCTGGAGCATTCTAATGTTTCCAACCTTTTATTTGGGCTTTAGTTTGTAAGGTGTATCCACCTGAAAGAAAATGCAGAAAGGATGTTTACAAACCCCCTTCCAAAAATACACGTTTTCACCAAATATCTCCCCCATGTTGTTGTGGTTGTTAGCTGTAACTTTTTGAGTAATTGGACTAAAATGTCTTGTCCTAAATGAGAAAAAAAAAACTAATTTACATACATAAAATAACATTTAGAGGTGGGGTAGGTAATTTTGGAGAAACCAGCTTGAGTGCGCTAGAATTTGAAAATACACAGCCGGAAAAAAGCCCCCCCTCCAATACACACGAACGCGCACATGACCAATGAGGGCACGAGATCAGTTTGTGCACAGATGGAAGGCTGACTGGCAGGTAGGCCATCCAGTTACTTGATGATGATTGGTCGTGCTTTTTACAGCGCCACGGCTTCCACAGATGACTTTTTTTAATGGATTTTTTGTCAAAGCATTTCAGATATTCATTGCTATCGGGATGTTAAGAGCATTCCATGGAATATAAAAAAAAGTGTTTCTGAAATAAATGACATACCCCACCTTTAAGGGAGTATGGGAAAAATAAGGCTATAAAAAAGGGGAAAGGAGGGATAAAAAGAGAGTAACAGTGTGAAATACTGTTTTGAAGAAAGGGGAGACAAGCAGGAAAGGGTTAAAGAAAGGAGAATGTGTGTGAGGAGAATATACCGTATGGAGGCAGGGCGAGGGGGAATGAGGAATGGATGTGTGAAGAGAATGAAAGAAGGTGGAGAGCAAAGGAGCAGACAGAGGCCCAGAGGGCAGCAGGCATATTGCACTTGATGTCAGAGAAATTGATTTGATGAATAACAGTAGTGGGAGACATTAAAAAGCAATAAGGGTTCTGCTGGACACTGTTGCTACAGGAGGAAGCTGGAGAAGAAGAGACAGGGACAAAGGGATCTCAGCTGAATGACGTATTTGTCTATAAGGATTACAGCAATGTAGACTTTTCACAAAATGAATGAATCAACATTAGCCCTGCGTTCTGAATAGTGAGCTTTTCTTTTCAATAAATCTACATTATTCATCCCTCTGTGGTTCTTCATTTTAGAAGTTATTCCTAAAAAATCCCTAGATTCAGCGGAATACAGAGAAGTATTGTGAAACTCGTAAAATTGCAAAAGAAATGCGCGGTGCAGGTTTCTGTGTCTCCACTCTTAAACCGTTATGTATTCAGAGGAGGGAGCACTGTGAGCTTTGGGAAAAGTGTGGGAGAGAAAAGCATGAAATATAGATTTTCCCTACAGCAGGTCGTAAGAAAGCCACTTAACCCCCAACCGCTCCAGTGAAGCTGCTCGGTGTCCGCGAGGCTCGATGAGGTGTGAATGTATGAGACTGTGTGAGTGTTAATGCTAAAAGAGAGCCACATATGTTTTTCACAACACACTCCCCAAGATAAATAGGTGAATACAATCCACATCATCCTGTCTGTCCTGTGTGTGTGTCAGGAGGTGGTGTACGTCAGCGCCAAGCTGCGGGTGTTGGAGAACCGTCAGCAGAGAATCACTGAAGTCAGAGCAAAGTACCAGTGTCTGAAGAAAGAGCTGGAACAAACCAAGCAGCACCTGATGCTGGAGCCGCACAAATGGACCAGCGAGTGTAAGTAGCACTCTGACACAACAGGGGGTGTGTGTGTGTGTGTGTGTGTGTGTGTGTGTGTGTGTGTGTGTGTGTGTGTGTGTGTGTGTGTGTGTGTGTGTGTGTGTGTGTGTGTGTGTGTGTGTGTGTGTGTGTGTGTGCCTGCGTGCGCGTGCGTATCTGTGTGTGTGTGTGTGGGTGCGTGCCTGTGTGTGTGTGTGGGTGCGTGCCTGCGTGTGTGTGTGTGTGTGTGTGGGTGCGTGTGTGTGCGTGCGTGCGTGTGTATCTCTGTGTGCGTGTGTGTGTGTGTGTGTGTGTGTGTGTGTGTGTGTGTGTGTGTGTGTGTGTGTGTGTGTGTGTGTGTGTGTGTGTGTGTGTGTGTGTGTGTGTGTGTGTGTGTGTGTGTGTGTGTGTGTGTGTTTATGTAAACTAATTGACTGGGTATGGTACTGGGTTCAGTAGATTTTAAGAATCATGGCTCAAATGTTTCTTGCCTGTTGTTGAAATTGAAAAGCATTAACATTTGTTTGGTTAAAAAGCTTGGGAATAACTCCTATAACACCTATTTTATATAGCACAACAATTTGCTGTCTAAAAGGAAGTGAAAGGCCGGTTTAATTCAATATTTTTCATCATGTAAACAAATCCAATGAAGACACCAAGACCAACAAAGTCTTAGTCCCATTCAATAACTACTTTCCTAATCTGTGTGTGGAGACAAAACCATTGGATCCATCCAAATGTTGAAGTGTAGTTCTCGCTCATTTGTCGGGGAATATATCCAGCTGCAGATAACACAGTTGTTGCTTTTGTTAGTTATTTATGGACACATGTGTAGGTGGTATTAAATCAAAAATAATTTCTGTGTTCATTTGAATGAATAATCATGTCATGCAGTGCAGTAGCATGGCTCATTGATGTGGAGGAATACTATTAGGCTTCGGATACAGAATCTCAGTGTTCTTGTAAGAACTGAGTGATAAATGAATCGTTGGTTTTGGTGTTTCAATGGAATTTGCTGACATTAAGAAAGATCACCAGACTTTTAAAATCAGTAACTCATAATCAAAGTATTGCAGTGGGTTTCAACGTCATATCTCTGCCTTTATTTCCACGTGCAGTTGAGATACAGCCGACCCACGAAGTGGACTCGCTGGAGTATTTGGAGGCTCTGGAGACCGTGACGGACAAACTGGAGACTAGAGTCAACTTCTGCAAATCCCACCTGATGATGATCACCTGCTTCGACGTGTCTTCCAGAAACCGGTAGACGATGGAGGGACGGAGAGCTGGAGGAGAGAGAGACGCAGACACAGCTGGACTCAATTAGACTCACCCTTTCCCCACCAATAACTCTATGTCTTCTTAATGGATATTATTGAATGGTTGGAAGAAGGATACAGGGGCGGACCGACCTCTCATCCTCCTCCAGATGTAAGTAGCAGAAGGACAGAGAGATGGAAGAAATAGAGAAATTTACAGATATTTAACAGACCAGCAGATGGATACGTTTATAGATTTTCTTTTCTTGGGGCTTGAAAAAAACCACCTCAGAAATAACCTTTGAACAGCATCTATTGAACGGGCTACTTTGAACCAGATGAATATGGCTGAAGTGGATACATGGCTCTGGGTCTGAAAAGAAAGATCAAACGTAACCAGGACCAGTGAATAATTAGACACCTCTAAGACTGAGTCGAACATTTGGGAATGTATGGAGAGGAAAGTAGTCGAGAGAGGAACAAAAAACTGCCATTTTTTTCTAAACAAAGCCGCCGAGGAGAAGAACAATTTCTCCCACCGTTTTAGAAGAGCACTTTTTAGATCACGCAGTTGAGAGCCATTGACTGCAGCATGGTATTGTTGTGCAGTTAATAATGAGAAAATGACCAAGAGAAAGACAGGAGGACAAAGGAAATGATTTAGATAAGTGCCTTGTGAACAATTCATCAATACCAATTCTATTTCTCACTGAATTTGTGTACTTGCAGTAAGTATGGTGCTAGCATAGAAAAAAAAGGCCACAAAGATCAGTGTCCTTGGAAAATCTTCGAATATATAGCAATCTTTGAATGTGATGTTCTACTGTGGGTTGTTGTTTCACTATATCATAACCAATAGTGTTTGTTTGTATGGTCTTTGGTACACTGATGAGAGGTGAGACTCAACTGGATCCCTAACTAAAATAGACCTACAGAAGATGGACATGGACACATTGTCTTTTTAAATGTTGCAAGGACCAAAAATCCCATAACAAAAAAAAGTACATGATTTTTCCAGGACACAGAGAAATGTGTGTTTGAAATAAGATTTTTAAAAAACACTAGTTTCTTGTGCGGTTGTTTTTGACTTTCCCCACAAATAGAGCACATCTGAATGTTGACCCTCGGGGGCTTACATACAGCATGTCTCCCCAGATACAGATGTGATGGCTTGTTCATGTTCACAAAGCAATGAAACGTCTGAGTCACACAGGAGAGGAAATGGAAATGAGTTTTCTCTGCTCCAGTGTGAAGTTCATCTATCGAGTGTCGGACTGACTGACACGCAGACCGTCTGTTATTTGTATCCGTGTTGTTCTGCTCTATTCTAAAAGAAAATGAATGATTTTGTCAACGTGTGTGTTTTATATTAAGGTTTTCTTTTTTTATTTGAGTGCAATGGGACCACGTGGAGAATATGTATTTTAGAAAGAGAATACAAAAAGAGATATTTAAGACAAAATTGTGAGGAAGATGCAGGATAATTATACTTCTTAAGACCTGTATTATTGGAACAAAGTAGTGAATTAAAGAATTACTCACTTGAAACGACAATAACAAACTTTTTATATAATTCCAGTTTGTCTTTTATTTAAAGGAGACAGACTTTATAAAAGAACAATTTAAAATAAATATATAAAGAACTGAAAGAGAACTAAAGAAAAGGAGGGTGACCAAATGAAAGGCATAGATCTCTGCCTGGTTCCATTTGTTTGGACGGCTAGCAACAATTTGTTAATATTATTATCTATGGTGCTTGAGATGTTTATGATCTAAATGTTTGTACAAATATAAATATAAAAAAGAGCCTGTTTCCCTCCAGAACCATACCCTTCGAATGCTTCTTCTACATCGCTGTCCTCACGTCTGTCCTCACGTCTGTCCTCGCGTCTGTCCTCACGTCTGTCCTCACGTCTGTCCTCACGTCTGTGCTCACGTCTGTCCTCACGTCTGTGCTCACGTCTGTCCTCACGTCTGTCATCACGTCTGTCATCACGTCTGTCCTCACGTCTGTCATCACGTCTGTCCTCACGTCTGTCATCACGTCTGTCCGGACGTCTGTCCTCACGTCTGTCCTCACGTCTGTCATCATGTCTGTCATCACGTCTGTCCTCACGTCTGTCATCACGTCTGTCCTCACGTCTGTCCTCATTCTCCCTCTGAACGCCTTTAGCCTGCAAGCAGAGAGCATTCTGGGAGATCCTGTTTCTTGTCTGAGAGGTAAAAAGAGAAAAAGAAACCGACTGTAAAGATATTGGTATAACTTGTCAAAAGACATCTTGGTGCTAAAAGTATCTTTTTCCAGATACAGGAAATGATTTTTAACGTCATTACACTATTTAATTTGCTGTACACCTTCAGTGACAACATCTGGATAATGCTGCGGGAAATGAACCCTGAAACTGAGATGCTTTTGACAGACTGGACCTAAGAAGCGATTTCACTCGAGGTGAGGGAGGGAGCCCTGTTTCACCTCCTGCGAACGCTTCCTGTTTTTATCTCCCAGATCCCCCTGCCAGTCATGAATGAAGGTTTATTTATTTGAGCTCAGGAGAGAGCAGGGTTGCTTATCAATGTTCTTATTTATTTACACCTTATGATCTTAAAAGTTACTATGCATTTAAGAAAAAATAACTGTACATACTTTGCTGAGCCCATGTCATATAAATATATATACTGTACACATATCATATATACGCTCATTTTTATTTTATATATTTTCTGTTGGTTTGGTTTGCTCCTGTTGTTCCTGCTGGAGATTTGAATGGGATTTGGGTTTCCTAAAACATCCAGGGTAGATGTGTTGTTCCAGAGCAAAATGATCCGAATGTTTTCATGTCAGTATATAATACAGTATTATCTTAAGCCTTGTGAAATATGCAGTGGATGTTTTTGGGAACCCCAACCTCTAGATGAGCTAAATGGACGGTACTTGTTTCCAGATTTAAGATGCTATGTGTGAGGTTTCATCCTCGACGCTTCACTGCCACATTTACTGAGGAAGCCCTTTATAATCCTAGCAATAATTGTAACGGCCCCATATTGTTTATAGCTACCATAATAGATCACATAAAGCTTTCAGAAATAAAAAGCTTTTTCATCCGAAGAAACTGTGCTAAAAGGGATCGCTGATTGTCAGGTGCTTTAAATAAATTATCAACAAAATGGCATCTGTTTCATCAGGATTAGGGAATAAAACACTACAAGCACGCAGTCTAATGAACAACATAACTGTGTCTTCCTAGAGCGCTCAAGATTGATGTGTTATTTGGAAAACTTACACGTAGCATCTTTAAGATTTTAGGGAGAATTGTATGTTAAAGTATGGATCAGACCACATTTCCCACAAATTCATTTGATCTGTAGCAGTAAGAAATGTTTTAAGACAGAGCGGTTACAATCTCTACAAAACTGATTCAAACCAATTACTGTTTCAGTTTGAAGGGCAATCTGTTAAGAAGAAGAAAAAGGTATTTCCTCTGAGATTTAGCCAGCGCTGCAACACACTCAGTGCAAACCTGAGAATATGACGTGTCAGATTTTCACTGTGTGTGTGTGTTGTTCAAATGATTAGAAACTACGATTATAACATGCTCTACAGATTTACTGTTCCTGAGAAATGTGGTCTGACACATTGTGTTGATGGAAGAGCAAGATGGAGGGATGTAAATAAAGAAATGTATTGAAAGAGTTTCCCATCCGATTCTTCATTATTTTATGTTTAAATAGACAACAAAGAACGAGCCCGACCTCCTGTCCAAAACTTAATGAAATGCCAAAATGTTGACATATTTAAAAGATCTCCTGAAAGATTGCTCACCAGCAGACACGGAGAGGCTCTATACAACCTACAAGTCATTCATACATTACATGTTAGACGCTTACATACTCAATACTGTGGACAATCCCCATAGGAGCAATTTGGGGGGAAGTGCCTTGCCCAGTGACACAACATGCTGACTGCAGTGGGGTTTGAACCTGTGCTCCCCTGATCCAAACACCTACGCACTAGACCACTGCGCCACAGCCTCCCTACATGAAGACTATATAACAATTGTATCCATGCCAAAGAACATTTGCGTCTCATTTATATCAACCTGAGGCCGCTGTTAACAAAGCACCTGGCAGAACAAGCAGGCTCTTTGTTCAGTGACCTTTTCACCAGCTTAACAACTTCTACTGAAATATAAAACAAGACATTTTACTCCACATTTTAATTAGATAAATAAGAGGAACATTTTATTTTTGAGCTATATCCTCTAATGTTCAGGACCGCCTATAGGATTTGTTTTTGTGTTCATGTGCAGCAGCCAAATGGTTACAGTTCCAGTTATGAGGAAAGATCGTTTTGTGTGTGCACAATCTGATCTAAAGTTTCCTTAAACAATGACATATCTTTCAAAAATATAATTATACAATATTTGTAAATGAAAAATATAGTGGAGCATTAAGAAACATGTTGGACATTACCATACTTCAAGGGAAGGTAATAGGCTTTTACATTGTGTGCCTGTTTTGAGATATCAACTATTTTCCAGTGTGTGTGTGTGGCCTAGCATTACTATACTTGTGGGGACCTAAATCTGTTTACACAGTCACGTGTGGGGACTGGCTTCCCTTATGGGGACAAATTGGAGGTCCCCATGAGGGGTTTAGGATTAGGATTAGGGTTAGGGTAAGGTTAAGGGTAAGGGTTAGGCATGTGTTAGTTATGGTTAAGGTTAGGATAAGTCTCCAGGAAATGCATGTAAGTCAATGTAATGTCCGCTGAAGTGATGTATACATGGTGTGTGTGTGTGTGTGTGTGTGTGTGTGTGTGTGTGTGTGTGTGTGTGTGTGTGTGTGTGTACCTTCAGTAGCCTGTAGGCTGCTTCCTAGGTGACATATTGCCCTGTTGAGCCGGCTTTGATCAGCCACGCACAGCAGGGAACAGGAAGGAGGTGAGGGGAGGCATGAGAGAGCAGGAGATAATAGATGAGAGAAGAGAGGATACAGCTGGCATAAAGGGAAATGCAGGCGAAGGAGAAAAAAGGAGTAAAAGATTACATTTAAGGGAGGAGAGAGAGAGACGTGTGGAAGAGCTGCTGGAGAAATGAGATGGGCGAGGTTAGGTAAGACACAATATGGAGACAAGTGGAAGTTCTAAAAAGGAACACACTAAGACTCATTTTGGTCGAATAATACGCTATCATCGCTCGACAAATGGACTATTACTCTCTTTTCTGAACTCACCATACCACTAGAATCGTTCACCTCAGGCAAGAGTTTCTCAAGAGATTTATTTCCTTGCTATAATGTTCTCCGTTGTTGTTGCAGAGATTGGTTCCTGGTTTGCTAATTGTCAGGTCCACTCAGCTTAAAATAGCCGCTGGTAATCAGTTGTCTGTTTGGATTTAGATAACTTGAATACACTGCACTTAAAGGTTTATTCTACATTTCTCGAATAAAATATGTATTTGTTCATCCCGCTTACCTCTTGAATGTTAAAATGAATTATATCTACTTCTATTTGATGTCTCTCTGTTATTATCAAGCAAACAGTTCAAGCAACTCAAGTTTGAAGCAGAAACACAGTAAGCAAAACAAATATGTTTTAAGATGGGTCACGTTTAGAATATAATTTACTTCTAACATGTAAAGAGATTTCAAAACACCTGCTAACTCGGAGAGTACATTTGTAAATCAACAAGTTAGCTGAACATGTTTAACTCAGCTTATTATTATAAGATGCATTTGAAAAAAAAATAACTAATAACATGAACTGCTAAATGAAATTGAACAGCAGAGGTAAATGCCAACAGCAGTATTGGCAATATTGCCATGCGCACAGTTTTAGCTGTGCTTCAGATTGTTGGTGTCTGCCAAGTAGTACTACACCCAAAGTTCATCTAAGGCTAATAAGAACATTTCAAATCACAAACCAAAGCCAAACAAATGGAACAAATTCAAAATGTGACTTTATGATGCAGCTAAATGAGTGAAGTGGAAACCAATATGATGACAAATAATTATGATGGGAATATGAATGTCTGTGCTAGATTACATGGTAACAAATGATATGGCAATCCATTCAATCACTTTTGTCAAACACTTATTGGCGCTAAAGTCTGGGATTCACAAAATCAGTTAAGAGTCTTTCTTTTGGGACCATGAACAAATGTCAAAGCAATTATCCAGTCCACAGAAAAGTGGTAGACTGAGCGAATAAAAGACAGAAAGACCCAATTCCCTAAGCCACCCCAACAAGACAATCAAGAAACTTGATTGTGTCCAGGAAGCTGCATCAGAGGCGGTTCCTCTTCAGCTCCACAGCGCTCTGATTTTAAGAGCCTGCTCTGATTATGAAGCTAATTTGAAGAGGAAAGACAGACGGAGGTGATGGAGACATGGTGAAGATGTGGGGTTTACACTGAGATAGGTTTAATCTCTCTTCTTCATTTCGAGGTGATATTACTCAAGAAGAACTGTTAATATATCAACTCCTTATCAGTGAAGCACAGGGAGATAATCCTGAAACGATACCGGGGATAAAATCTACCGTCTCTGGCTCTTATTAAAACTTGAAACAGAAGCGTCTCTTTGTGTAAACCAGCAGCTTGGAGGAACATTTCAAATTCTACCGGTGATTCTGTGCCATACATGTTCAAGCTGTAGTTTAATGAAGTGGCATAATCAAAGTAATAATGTAACATTTGATATATAGATTAAAATATGCTCTAAACAGATTAAGAAAACCAGATTTCAATGTCATAAAAAGTCAATCCTTATATTATGAGACATTCAATTTGGGTGAGAGGACGCTCAAGTCCTGTGTCTTGAAAGTGGTCTCAGTGTTTACATTTGTAATAGAGATGAAGAATTAAAGTGGACCTATCATGCTATATTTCAGTAATATATTGTAGGGCCATACCTATATAAAACATGTCTGTGAAGGTTTTTTTTCAAAATACCAAACAGATCTTAGCCATGCCTCATTTCGCTCTATTCCAGCCCTATCTTCACAAGGGCTGATTCTGTGGCAAATGAGCTGCAGCTGACCACGCCCCCTTGCAAAGGAGGGGGGCGAGGCACGAGCGTCATGTTACCGTGCTGTTACCATGATGTTACCATGCTGTTACCATGCCACGCAACCTCTCATTCCCCTGATAGATGGAGAGTTGCCCATATACAGTATGCGGAGCTCCTCGTTTCTGACGTCAGAGATATTTCAAATCTGGATCAGTCTGTATCAGATCCGTTGCAGCCCCGTTTTTAGAGATTTGGGTATGGAGGAAAATAGAGAGGGGTTGTGTTTTCTGACACTTGGTGAGTTCCCTGGAACACCGGGGACACATATTCATGTATAAAAGACGTACAGTGCATTTTGCATGATAGGTCCCCTTTAAATAAGGTCCCACGATATAGAAGCAGAGACAGAAAGTGAGACATGATAGCAGGAAAAGAGTAAAGAGAGCCTAAAGGTGAGGTGGAGACACACAGAAAGAGAGAGGGTCTCCAACATGAGAGTGAAAATTGGAAATGTGGAAGAGCAAAAAGCAGGAGGGCGAGTAGATGAAGATGGGTTAAAACCACTCGATGTCCTTTTTGTGATTTACTCAGGCCGCCTGCAGAGACACAGCGAGAGAGGAGAGAGAGGAGATAGAGGAGAGAGAGGCGAAGATGAATAGTGAGTTTAATTTGAACGCCTTTGGGGAGTGAGAGGGACAGAAAATGGGGGAGAGAGACGGCGGGTGACAGAGTAGAGAGACAGAGGGTTATGCTTAAGCGAAAGTAAATGTAATTTGATGGCTGTTAAGAGGTGAGAGAGGAGAAAGCGAGAGGGTGAGAGACAAAGCAACAGAGCCAAAGAAGTGAGTAATGGGAGAAGGAACAGCAGACATTCAGTCCTCTGGTTTCATTACTGCCTCCATTCAATCCTCACATTCATTTAATCTTTTCCAGATACTATTATCAATGATATAAGGAGGTACATTAAAATATCTTACTACTGCTGTGACTTCTGTAATTCATTAAATATTGATGACTTCCAATACAATTTGAATACACACATTTTTATGCTGAATACGGAAACGGAGAAAAATGTACTTCAGGACATTTACACACTACTATCATGTCGGCTACTGCAGTTTGGGGGGAGGGGCAACTAAAAGGTTTTAGAAAGGCAACAATCTTTTAGCAATCTAAATATCTAACACAATGTCACTCTAATCCTCCCATAACCTATAGAAACACAAACACAATCAAACCACCACTCAGAGGAAATGCTGTCATCAGTTTGCAAAGAGTAGATTTCTAGGATTAACGTGGGAAGTGTGTGTGTGCGAGAAACTCATCACCACATTCCATCTCACACACACACACTGGTTTAACTTTGAACACACATAGACATGGATAAACATGGGAAGTGTCTGTGATGGATATGTATAGAGGAAACATGGATGTTTTGAAAACCTTACTTTACTAAAACAACACCCACCCACCCACACAGACAGATACACACAACTTTGGACATGAGATCCCCAGAGATGGTATGTTAAGATTAACACAGGAGACAGATGCCTACAGGTCTCCATTAGCTCTCTCACTGACACACACACACACACACACACACACACACACACACACACACACACACACACACACACACACACACACACACACACACACACACACACACACACACACACACACACACACACACACACACACACACACACACACACACACACACACACACACACACACACACACACACACACACACACACACACACACACACACACACACACACACACACACCCTTCATAACACAGAAGGGGACGGGTAATAACCAGAAAAGCATGACATGGGACCTTTAAGTTCTACAAAAACACAACCACAAAGTTGATTTCTGTACTAACATACACAGACATTTTCACACTTCGACAATGATTACGACTCCACTCTAAGACTGCAGTCTAAGTCACAGAACTGAGAAAAAACTCATTTCAAGTATCAAGCCAAGATGCTATTTCCTCTACACAAGGAACCTGCAATATCTCCATGTTGTCGCACGAGTTATTAAAGGGATGGAAAAAAGATTGGAAGTAAAAATCTAAATATATCCAATTATTGCACCACGAAAATTAATGCTTAAGAGAAACAATAATCCAATCAAATTTTATTCACTCAAAATGCAATCCCTGATGAGCGACAGAAATGGCCTTTGCCATCTTGCAGATTGTTTTTATGTTTTACGAGTCCATCGCCCAACAAAGGCAGCTTCAGAAAAATGAGGATTGCTAGAGGGGGAGACAAAAGAGACACACAGAAAGAAAGGACAGGGGGACTAGAGAGGAAAACAGGGAGTGAAGGGAAATGATAAAGAGAAAATCAAAGACACACACACACACACACACACACACACACACACACACACACACACACACACACACACACACACACACACACACACACACACACACACACACACACACACACACACACACACACACACACACACACACACACACACACACAACTGTAATGTATATGATGGGGTATTTCTTTATTAAATTTGGACAAATCAAGGCCAACGTAACTCAGAGAAATGAATTTCATATTTATTTACGGAATTAAATCTTCAAAAAAAGCACACTTTGGTCATGTAAAACATTTCTGTTCATCTTCTTATCAATCTGATGATTGGGATTGATTGATTGATACATTAATAACGTAAAGACTATAAGAAGACAAAGTGAAACTAGTCAAAGTAGTCCAGTTTCAGTTTTCTTCTATTCTGAGACAGCTGGAGGATTTCTGGTCCAGCTCACTGCGACATTCCTCCATCTTCATCAACAGATCTGTAGTCATGGGGTGATCAACGCCGTGTGTGAGCTTTATAATCTTGAAGGCCTGCAAGAGGAGAAATGAACACACTTAAAGTTGCACTAGACACCATTAATGCAATCCTGTCTGGCTCCAGGTTCAGTTGTTCCTTTTACAATTAAAGAAGCATTTCACAAGGAGGCAACTCATCATTATGGCTTTCAACTCAATCTAATAGCTTACAGTAGCTATCCCATGTTAGCCGAACAACCAGGGTAAGGAAATGTGAAAATTAGTTTTTCCAATGTTTACTAGTATAGATCAGTAGGTAACAAAACCGACCTACTAAATAATAATATCAAGTGTTTGTTTATCATAGCAATAATATCAGGGTTTCTAATTATTTGGGAGTAGTTTTTTTATGACTTAGATCAAGATGTTGCTAGCTTGTGTCTTTGCTGTCATTCCTTCTACTTTTAGACCCGTCTGATAACATCTCTCCTCTCAATTCTCCAGACTTCAGCAACACTTTGTCGAGGAAAGTGTTATCACTGATAAAAATGATGGACACACATAAACAAATAAAATTATAGCTGTACAAGATAATGTGATATCTTCTTATCAGCATTTCCTCCCTCACCTGTCTGAAGGTGTCCAAAGCGTCCTCGATGTGTTCCAGGTAATGTTGCAGCTTTCCGACTCTCATCAGCTGGACTCCATGGACTGGATGGGGATCAGGGTAATATTGTCTTTATAAAGGAAAGAGAAAAGGAAAAACTTGCTTACTTTAGTGACCGTAATGCATCATCTATTCCTTTATTGCAACTTGTCCAGGTCATTGGGTGTGCGCAGGATATGCCAGGTAGCATCCTTTCCCCCAGCCCTGTATCCAGCTCCTCCTGGACCAAACCTCATGATTTACTGCCAAAAATGCAAAAACTCTCTTGTTATACGCCGGCTAGATTGCTTCTATCAACAGTCCGATCACCCTATACTCCCCCAGAGAATACAAATCATCCTTAAAGAAAAAAACACTCTTAAATAAACGATGCACAGCAGTGGCAAGACTACGAAAAAAGATCACCTCTGTGGTCCACTTGCTCTCTTTCACACTCACAGGCGTCAGACAACAAGACAGATAATAAATAAACAAGATAATTCAAATTAGCTTCGCCCATCAGTGTCTGTAAACAAGTATGATGGCTATATCAATAGGTGTGTGAGAAAAATGAATTGAACCAGCAAGAACTCATAAATGATTTTAGTATTTTTCTCAGATGCATTATGGATGGCTCCAGTTTACCTGAACATGTGTGTGAGCATGTGTGTGTGTTATACGTGCTTTTGTGTCTGAGTATATATTATTTGGCATCCATTTTCAATGAATTCCTCTCCATTCCAGTCTCACTACTTCAACATACAGAGCAGCATAACTAATACACATAATCCCAGCATTAAAGACACAGTCCCACCAACACATAATGTATATATACACACTGTATATGCAGACCACTTGTATCACATGTGCTGTACTATGCTACTTCTGTGAACTGTGTATGTGTATATACTGTAAGCATGAATATACCGTTCCTTATCCACAAATCAAACGTGCGCACCGCAACTTTGTAGCGCCTTCATTTCCCCAGAAGCTAATCTTCCTGACAGAATAAGATACAACATTAAAGAATTCCACACACAGGCAAACACAGAGCAAAACGATATGATCCGTTTTGAATAATTTAGCCAGTTTCAAATCTCACAATCTAAAATGCAAATATTTACCCTTCAACTGAACTTGTATTTACGCATGACAGAGATGGATACCCATTGATGCTTAACGCTACACATGGATGCTTGATGACCTTACGGTACAGTACACCCTGCTTTAAAGTCTAAACACACATGCTTTAAGGAGACAGTTCACACACAAAGAGCCGGGACATTCTTAATCCCATAACGATAAATACCAACCAGGGACCGTGAGGAAGTAGCTTTGTTGTTGGTAAACACTGCAGTTCTCAAAACACTCATTTAGCTGACTCCACTTGTGGTGTATCCTCCTCTCTGCTCCTTCCCTCTCCTCTAATCTCTCCTTCCTTTTCCTTTCTCACATGTGCTTTGCTGCTCTCCTACCTGTTTATGTGTGTGCTCTGCGGCCCGCTAGCTGCAGGGATTAAAGTGTGTGACGTTGGAGGCTTTCTCTTCTCCTCTGCTGCACTTCACTCATCCTTCACTCCACCTTTCTGCCCTGTTAAATAGTCCTTGTTTCCTGCTCTCTCTCTCTCGCTGTGCTCTTATGATTACACACACAAAAGGAAAACAAAATCTTATATAACCGCTATAAGACAGCATTTAAATGCGTGCTGACAAAGCACTTTGAGACAGATTTACATTTCTTGTCTAGCTCATACTCTCTCTGACACTCACACAAACACACACAAAGAACTGAGCACTGACACCATGATTCACACATGCATGCTTTAGTAATAATATATGAGCATGCATGCACAAAAGGAAACACTCAATTTAATTTCGCTTTCACTCTCTTTACCCTAGATTATTTGCAAGATTTCCCTTCACTCCAGAGTAAACACACCACAAGAGGGTTCAATACGCTGTAAATTCAATCACACGTAATTATGAACTGCACTGTATCTTCTGTTAACAGAGCATTCATCTTCATTATTTCTTTACGGGCTGAAACACAACTTTCCAGCGATAAAAGTTTGTCACTCTTTGATTGGAAATGAAAATCAGTTTTCTGTAGGGAGTGGAATCAAAATGAATTAACTGGTTGTGGCCTCAGTCAGAGTCATTAAAAACTCGGTAGCTTTGTTGATAATTCACTAGCAGAGTTTTCATTCACAATGCTAATAGCTCATTTGTTCATACCTTCAAGCCCCACTAAATTACTAACTGACAGGCCGACCAATTACAGAGATGCTCCCCGGCCAATCCTGTGGACGGGATTGAATCATTAAATAGGAAGTTCAAATACTGAACCAACAACATTAGTCGTACATGAATAACAGCAAGTTACAATATTGATTTAATTACAAAGCCAGTGACTCAAGCCACCGTGACGTGCAAACACAAACCAACACCAAACAGCAATTATATTTCCTCTTTGCATATAGAAACACACAGCAATTAAAATAATTGCATTAACTTGCTGTCTCCTGAATTACTCTCTCCTTTTGCCCCCGGGAGAGTCAATTGAATAAAAAATACGATCTTGCCGTGTGTGCAGCTAGTTAGAAAGCCATAGCTTTCGGCTATGAGTAAGAGAAAGGGCAGGAAGGACACATTAATAGTGGTGGAAAAGAGTGGCATTTCAGGCAAATGCAGTGGAACTAATGAGGCTCTCGTTCAGAACAAAAGATCCGCAGCCTGCTGTAAGTGAGAGGGAAACATGGATTATCTTACTAAGTAGAAAAACGAAGAAGGAGAAGGAAACATGGAGGAAAGATTATCTGTGAGTATTCTTCCTAATTGCATTTTGTTTTCTGTCCAATGCAGCAGTAATTTCAGTTCTGTGTTTCCACACTTTAGCAAATGTAGAACCGCATGTTACTGAAACTAAGACCGATTACGTAAGGGTTGAATCACAGTTTCACTATTTAGCAAACACTTATTTCCAGAGAAAGTCAGACGTATGCCTGTTGATGAATTACAGATACAAGCCTCGAGAGTCTCTTGATGGCTAACCACAGTGATCTACTGTATGCGGTAAGACCGTGCCTTTCACACTTGTTGCCTTCAAGCAATGTTACATATGAGCTGAGTCTTTAATCAAAAAGGGATGCTACATGGAGTTCATTTATCCAGTTTCACAAGAAAGATGCAAAGTCAGAATTTTCTTAAGTGGAGATAATTTTCCTCAATTTATTTTCTAACCATCAACGCCACCTATTTATCTTGCAACTCCTTGAATCTACAATTTCTACAAGATTTCGAAAATCAAACATAAGCAGAAATCACCCAATGAGGTGTTCTGTAACCAGATCCTGAATTGGAAATACATACACTTGAATTGTTCATCAATTCATCTGAAACTTGCTGGTTAATTATTCTGTACAACTTGTCTTCCTGTTCTTAGGTCAGTATTTTGTTATCTTCAGCACGGAGTCAAAAGAACAGTGGTTGAGGTTTAAAAGGCTTTGTGATCCATGAAGACTGACAGCGTGGGTGCACTCCACCGGTCCACCGAGGCCACTGTGTTGATGCAGATATCTTATGCAACAGATCCCCCTCTACAGAACTGCTGAATGGATGAGAATTAGGAGAATCTACAGAGAGAAGTCCTTGCTTCTCTATTTTGAGAGAATCGCCAAAAACATAAATGCATGGAGGCTGAACACCATTCAGAACATTTAGCTTTGACTCTCTATAAGTGCTGCTCTGCAAATCTCAATAGGATGCAACATCATGTATGATTGGACTGTAAGCGCTAAGCAACAACCCAGAGAGGAAAGATCAATCAAAGGATCCATTTAGGAGCTTAAGAATAAACTTCTTGATACAAAGACGTTTTCAGGAATACATAAACACTGTAATTGTGAATGTGTGTGTGAGCATGTCTCTAGCAGCAGAATATGTGCAGCATGGACACATTCAATAACCCTGGAGCAGGTGAGCATTATCCGCACACGGGTGCAGGGAGAAACCATCTCCATACATCACAAGCTGAATAGAGAATCGAAACGAAAAGACCCTGCAGAGAGAGAGAAAGAAGAAAGGAATACAGAATGAGGGGAAGGACAGGAGAAAGAGAGACTCCTGCAGCGATCTTTCTTCTCTGCCATCTGAAGAGCCCAGAGGAAGATAGGGGATGAATATGGAAGATATTCCTCCTTCTCTCTCTCTCACTTATTTCTCCTGAATGCTTTGTCTTCATCCTTTCATTGTTGTCTCCCTTCCTTGCAAAACTAATTCTCACTGTATTCCTCCTTTATGCTTTACTTTGAACAGTTGTTCTAACTAACACCCTTTTTCCCCCTCTCCCTTGTGATCCTGTTATTCTCGTTTCCCTTCCCTTCATCCCTCTCTCATTCACCATTTATCACCTGATCAAATCCCCTCTCCCTCTTCCATCCTCACCTCACACCTCCCTCCTCTCTCCCTGAACACCCACAACCATCCCTCACTTTGGTTTCTGCTGCTTTGAGACACGTTTTCCAGTTCCTTTCAACTGACACCAGACTCTCCATCCCCTTCTCCCTTCAATATCTCTCTCTCTTTCTTCTGCTCTGGGAATGATCATTTATTGATAACATGTTCAACAGTTTCTCTACTGCAGATAGGTCGCTCTGTTAGTGTGATCACAGGAATACGTTTGAGTTAAGAGTTGGAAGAGAAACACAGTGCAGAAAAGACGGGAGTGGAAATGTGTGAGGGCTGCAGGACCTCATCTAGAAAACAATTAAAACTGTTGATGCAATTTACTGTAATCTTGACTTTTGGATCACACTCAAAGTTTGGATTTGTTCAGATCATTGTTAGATTATTTTTGAATAACTCCACCCTTCATTTGGACAGGATATTTGTATGTCTGCTAATTGCTAGTGCTTCCTTTGTCTCCCTTTCATCTACTCCCGTCTCATACATTTTCCTGTCTTTTTGTACATGTTTTTGTTTTGATGCACACTCAACTTCTTCTTCTGCCTATTTGTGTACAATTAAGACTTTGAACAGCTTTTCTCTAATCATGTTATAATCAAATCTTTCCCTTTTAAATACGACATGATTTAGGTCCCCACTAAATCTAAATCCAGCTAATATACTGATATTGTTTGCACGCCCAGATATCACAGTGTATCCTGAGATTTGAAAAATGTACTGTAGCTGGCTGTAGTATTAAGCTCAATTTGAAGGATGTGTGTTCTCCACCAGTCCAAGGATTATATTTTTAAATGTCTTCCCTCAGGGTACACTACATTATTTCCATAAATGAACACATTACTCTGATGCCTGTCCACAAAACATAATTACCATGTGTTTGTAAACAACCCTGTTTAGCTTGATTTCACCTCGACAGGGATAACCGAGGGGATCCATGTCTCGTTGATCAGGACAAAGAGTCAAATCTATCACATTGTGAAATGAAACAACAGAGGAAGCATTACATTTTCCTTTGCTGTGCATTTTCCCAATCTCTACAGGTAATCTGAGAATCTCCCCTCTCTTCCAGAGTGTTACCACGATGGAGCTGGCTCCAACTAAAATAACATGAAATGCCGTCTGGAAGCCTTGTGACGACAATTAAGGCGTCAGGATTGAGCAGCAGCTCCAATCTTTGAATTCATAACTTTGAAGTAATAATGCACAGAGACAGCTGCGCAAGTCGGCCTTAACTAAAGCAGCTGCCCTTCAGATGCACTCTGGATGAGTCACTCCTGCCCTTTTCCTCACATCTTAACAAAACCAAGAGGGAAAAGTCTTTCAATCCAACTGGATATCCTGATTTATAGACCCCACACACACACACACACACACACACACACACACACACACACACACACACACACACACACACACACACACACACACACACACACACACACACACACACACACACACACACACACACACACACACACACACACACACACACACACACACACACACACACACACACACACACACACACACACACACACACACACACACACACACACACACACACACACACACACACACACACACACACACACACACACACACACACACACACACACACACACACACACACACACACACACACCTGTATACTGGAAGTGTTTTCTCCCCGTATCCCAGAGCTTCCTCCCAGTGTCCCAGGTGAATTGAAGCATCAATAGCCATGTCGGTCATCTTGAGTTTATACAGATTTTCATCTGGTACGTCATCCCTGACAGTCGATAATAGCTGACTGCAGTTCTCTAGTAGTGCCGGCCAATCTGAAGGGTCACTTAAGGAAAAACAACATTCATACTGGACGCTGCCAAAATGTGAAAATGAAAAGCTGAACACTTGTATCTTGAGGAAATCTTGCTCATTTATTCAGTCAACTTTGTATTACTGATGAAATGTCAGCCGATGAGAGCTTTGACTTATTTAATCATCTTCCCATAATACAGAAGAAGATTGATGATAAATATTCTCATTAGATCTCTGAGGTAAAGGATACCCGACTCTGCCTTCAGTCCTTCCAGTCTCGGCAGAGCCTCTTTCAGCGGACACCATGTTGATTCGTTCCCTGACAGCATCAGTCCGTCCTAGGAGAGAGAGGACATTGAGATCCACTTCACAGACATGACCCAACAAACAAAGGTCAATATATAAACAGGTGTTATTATGAAGAGTGGGTAGATTGAGCAGCATAAAACAGACAGAATAGAGTGGGTTTACAGAAATTTTAGTACCTGAATATAAATTAAATATCTTATCTTGAAGAACACCCTCAGACTTCCTTTGAAATACTGCAGTGCAGGAAAAGTTTTCAGCACGTCTTTACTTCACTGTGATCAGCAAAGATCTCAAGGTTATGTCTTTTGTATAGTTAAAGAAGAACATCTTATAGACTGAAGGGTTTCAATACAACTTGATTTTCACAAAAAAGACCACATAGGAATAAATGTGCCTCTATTGACAGTTGGAAAATACTGTATCACCAAACCCCAGTGACTCTAGCCTCATCTACAACCTTGATAGTAGGTAAACTAGACTTATCCTACATTTTAGTTTGAGATGTTTACATGACTGATTGAACAAATACAATTACATCTGTCAAGATAGCCTTGTTGTTTCATGTCCATCTTAACAAACACACAACACACACACACACACACACACACACACACACACACACACACACACACACACACACACACACACACACACACACACACACACACACACACACACACACACACACACACACACACACACACACACACACACACACACACACACACACACACACACACACACACACACACACACACACACACACACACACACACACTGTTTTCTGGGTTTGATGTCAACAGTCATCAGTCGCCATGACGACTTTGGGTCACAACCCAGCAGCCTCCCATCATCATCAGAACATTAGAGAAAGAGAGGGAACAACAGAAAGTGTGTGTGTGTGTGTGTGTGTGTGTGTGTGTGTGTGTGTGTGTGTGTGTGTGTGTGTGTGTGTGTGTGTGTGTGTGTGTGTGTGTTGTATATTGAACAAAGGTTGTGTTGAATAAATGAATGCAATTGTCCCAGAAAATCAACCGAGTGCTCTCTCTTACCTTATCTAGAACACACACACACATTTCTGAGTGCTGTTGTGTTGTGTTAGACCAAAGTGTCATGAACGGCTATATAGAGAACAGAGCTAGAGACAGGAGGGAAGGCAGGGAAAAAGAGAGACAGAGAAAGAGAGAGGGACGTATTGCAAGTGAAAGACTGAGTGGACTAAGATGGATGGAAAAGAAAACTGCAGCAGAAAGACAAGATAATATTTCTCATTTGTCAGTAGGGGGAGAGAGGGAAAGGGGGGAGAGAGGTAAGAGGAGGTGTAGCGTGACGGAGTGACGGAGAGGAAGAGGAGGACATCAGGAGATAAGAGAGGATGTGAAGGTGAAGGAGGGAAAAGGAAGAGGACAGAAAAGGGAACACTAACACACTCTGCACGGATACATGTACATGATATGTGTGTGTGTGTGTGTGTGTGTGTGTGTGTGTGTGTGTGTGTGTGTGTGTGTGTGTGTGTGTGTGTGTGTGTGTGTGTGTGTGTGTGTGTGTGTGTGTGTGTGTGTGTGTGTGTGTGTGTGTGTGTGTGTGTGTGTGTGTGTGTGTGTGTGTGTGTGTGTGTGTGTGTGTGTGTGTGTGTTTGAGAGGGACAGAGTGCATACCTGTGTGTTTGAACTTCTGGTATTATACACACATGTTCCAGACAGGTTTTAAGCAATAACTATGTTTGCAAAGTTTAAAGACTTTTTGGTTCAATCTGGATTAGGGAAGAACTCCATGCATACAAATGTCTCCTTCACAGTGGTTTCTCATACTGCGAGATAACACACTGCAATCCAGTTTACTTTCGAACAGTAACCCTCTGCATCACCTCCATTGTTTCACCAAATACAAGCCCTCTCAAGGTTATGAATACAGTTATTGTCTGTGCTGTAAGTGAACAGAAATGTACTGAGTGATTCATCTACTCCTGGGAATATATCTTTGTATTTTCTTCAGCCTGCATTCTACAATATTTCAAAGCAGTGTATAGATTTCAATAAAGTGTATACATGAGCAGTATGAAAAGAGATGTGTGGAATACCTGCATAGTATGTATCAAACATTTCTGGACTTATATTATCAGGATACTTTCAAAACAATTCACTACTCCCAAAATGAAAATGTCTAAATTACTCGTCCCTTGATATGTAACCTTGATTCTCCTCCAGAATTTAGAGCTACACTTTTAATTGACATACAACTATGGTTAAAGCAATCCTTAAATTGAATAAATGCTATCCTCCAAGTACCACTCCCAGTTGGATCATTATGTCCATGTTAATGAAGCCATTGGCATAAATTATGTTTGGAAATGACGATTATGTAAATATTTGAAACCATGAAAAATCTGGCTTTGACAGAGTGATGTGTGTGTGTGTGTGTGTGTGTGTGTGTGTGTGTGTGTGTGTGTGTGTGTGTGTGTGTGTGTGTGTCTTACTTTCTCTTGAGAGTCACAAAGCTCGCAGTGACATGTAAAATGGTATTGGTCCTCCAGCTGTCTCCTTCGATCTTCAGTCAACGACAACGTCTCGATGTAGCTTATAGTCAGCTGAAAACAGTGAAGCAGATAACATATTTGGGTGTGTGTGTGTGTGTGTGTGTGTGTGTGTGTGTATGTATCTTCCAGATGGAATGGATGCATCTCATTACATGGTCAGTAGGGAAGGTAAAGTATGGAAAATGAGGACAGACGCTGCCATGTTAAGACGTGTCATCTTTTGCTTGTGTTGCAATGATTATTTACTTTGCTACAACGCTCAGGATTACTTAAAAAACATTAGGTTTACTGTACTCCCATCAACATGTATTATAACATTACAAAACTCACATTATAGTCAGTGATTTTACGCCTGTATAAAATATTGCTCTTACTGTCAGATCATTCCAAACAGCCTTGGGCATTGGCACATCAATAACAACAGTGAATAAAAAAAACATTCAATAAATATTGCTCATAAAAAACATGAACGTTAAAGCAGAGGCATCATCATCGTCGATAACATCATCATTTCCCAAGGTGTTAATGTTGGGAGGACGAGGTGTGTACTGCTCATACCTCCTCTTCAGGGTTGATATCTCGAACAGCTCTCAGGTGCAGTTTGGTTCCCACAAACGCCATCACACAGTTTGGCCTACAGCCGTGGTTTAGCAGAGATAAACTGGGAGAGAGCAAACACGGGGGGAGAGGAGGAAGAGAGGAGGTTAAAGAGAGGAGAAGAGATAAAGCAGGGAAGGGAGGAAAAAGGGAGAGTTTCTGTGAATAAATGTTTGTTTTGAAAACCCTTCCTGGCAAAGAAAAAGACAGAGAGCACATCATAACGGTTAAAAATGTACAAGAGCCTCATCCTGCTGATTCACCAACTGCCACATGTCTAACAGTTGAAGGGTTACTCAAATCACTGAGACTAATGTTGACTGAAATGTTAATTCGTTCCAACATATTCATGAGAGTACAAACACATGTAGTGACACATCCCTCTCAAGATCATAATCCATATAGTTTAGAGTGACAGCTGTGAGATGTGTGTGTCATCCCCGTATCTAAGGTGCTGTTAGGAGCAGCATGGCTTCTCATAATGTGAAATCTACACACTTAAGTTAAGACTGAGTGCTCAAATGAACCTCAGACAAAAAACCAAGACAATTCCCTGCACAGTATGACAAATGAATACTCTGCTTCTGTCATAACAAATGTCAATCTCTATTTGTTTTTTCGCTCGTTCTGCATCGCTGTCTCTCATAGACAGATACAGACAAACAAATCAGGAAACCATGGTACTCTACTTCTGTCACAACAAAGAGTCATTTCCTAGATTCAAAATAAATAAAGCCAATCCTCCTTCCCATTCACGTGAACACCATAGAGTGAACACTGACTGACAGCATCATAACGCTGATGACAACAATTATTGTTTTTATTTATGTTTTAAATTAAATGCATGAATGGCTTCTTTCCTTATGTTTTTAATTTACCAGTTGGACTACTTTTAATCCTGATGAAACAACATTTTAAGAGAATATTAGTAAATATAAGTGTAAGTATGATGTGTAAAGCAGATTTGAAGGGAGAAAGGCTGGATTGATCAATGTCATTTTTTGCTGACACAGCATGACTGAACCAGTAGTAATACTGAGTTCTCTGTGATACACTAAAATGAGAAATACTATCTTAATTCAGCAGCACCACAAACCAATGGCTCAGAAATGATTAGAGACTTCGGTCAACACCTCTCAACATCAACGCCTTCATGAAGTAGAATTTATTGTAAGACTGTTTTATTAGTCATTTGTTTAAGTCAGGTACAGTATCTCAAAAAAGGGCAACTGATTGTGACTTGAATCTGAGTTATGCTTCTGCACGTCCCCATTAGAGGTAAAGAGTAGAGTGTCTCCCAGAGCTCGCCTTCTCAACCTTTTCTGGAACTGAGATTTGCTTCCCGCCAGCTTACTTTACATTTTCTCCAAATCTTGAACCATGACATATCTTCAGGATTTGTTCCGCCTACCCAGTTTCATCTCTCTCTGGAAAATGTATTCCAGGTCTTGTCTTGTAAGGTTATTTGTCTCCTCCCTAAGGGTGTGACCTATCCATTTTCACTTTCTTATTTTCACTGTGGCTCCATCTTTCTTTCTGTAATCCGCCACAGTGCCTCATTCGTGGTTGTAATGGGCCGACATTATGTAGCGTAAAGCACCTGTTGACCAACACCTGTATCTTGCCTTGGGGGGGCTTTAGTGGTTTGCCACATCTCAAAACCATAAGGCAGAACAGTTTTCAAGTCGGAATTAATGATACGTAGCGAGGTGTTGTTGGAGAACTGGCTTCATAAACCAGATTGGCCGTAGTGTCTTAAACGCCTGCTGTGCTTTACAAGTGTGTTTCTCTTAACCGCCGCTCCATTGCTGCTGATGTTGCACCATTAGGATGTGAAATGTTCCACCTCCCTGCTGAGTGTGATGGGAAGTTGCTTCAGGTTTATTCTCATGGTCTTAAGTAAGTATATAGTCTTATAATAGTCGTCTTGCATGTCGCCTGCTCCTAATGAATTGAAATAAAAAGCCTGAAAGACAAAAACAGGTAACTAAACTTTAAAGATTTGCATATTACCCGGGCTGAGACTGTTATTGTTGTTCATCTTTTTCTTAAATTAAAGTATTTAAAACCTCCCTGACCCCATAAAAGAGACATTTACTGTCACTGCACACATGGCTGGAAAATAATACTCAAGAGGTTTCTCTGTTTGTATGACCCCATCCATTACTGCTGTTCCTGTTTATCATATTCATAGAGCAGAACAATGGGTGCAAGAGATAAGGAGAGAGAGTGTGTGTGTGTGTGTGTGTGTGTGTGTGTGTGTGTGTGTGTGTGTGTGTGTGTGTGTGTGTGTGTGTGTGTGTGTGTGTGTGTGTGTGTGTGTGTAGCCTGGTAAAACCATCAGTAACCCCCTGGCTTTGTTCTGCAGTGGAGAAGTTACGGGTTGAATATCAACTAGAAACCAAGCCCTCCAAATGATGCTTTTATCTGATGGAGAGCAGCTCATTAGCATACTAATTAGATTAATTAACTAAACCACATCTCACATTAACACCAACTGTTGCTGAATACTGCAGCATAGAGAGCCGTATATCACACGAGTAGAGATGATAAAGAACTAATCATTGATGATATTCATTGAAAGAAAGGGTTGAATACTTTCTTCCATGTGTTACTGTCCTTAGAGAAGAGTTTCTCTCTGTATCTTTGTAGTTCAGGTGGTTCACTACAGCACTAATGCAGCAGACTTCAATTAAATAGCACTAAAAATAACAATCAAATTTAGGGCAAAGCTTTCACATGATACTAAAATAAATGACAGGACTTAAACGCGTTTGGTTTATTTAGCCGACGTGACTCAAGTTATTTGTTCCCAGTCTGAAGCGAATCCCTAGTCCTCACTTTTTCATACACACATTAAGTTAAGTCACTGACTATACATCAAATCAAGTCGATTCCTTAATTAAGGCCGATCAAGCCACTAGTCTGTTTGACTTCCAGGTCCAGGTCTAGTTTTAAATCATTCATTTTCTCTCATGTTGCAATGGCTCTAATAGACTTAAGTTTACGTCTCAGATGTTTGGATACCACTGCTTTCATTCATTTGTATTATATAGGATTGTGTTGTAATGTAAAACCTCTGAAACTCCATTATCATCATAGTGTGAGTTCAGAATAAAATATTGCCTGTAATTATTCGTCCGTTAGCAATTAAAAAAGAGGCAGGACATTCATATGCTATGATTATCATTTGCTATCATTGCACTTCAGCCGTGTTTGATTTGAAACAACACTATTCAAAAATCACGGACCCATACTATACGAGATGTACATCATATTAATGTCCAAACTCTGAGGTAGTACAAAACTTTTGAACAATTTCTTTTTGAAAAATATATTCCAATATGTAGTCCCGTTTTTCAGATTTTGTATCATATTGTCAGCTCATCTCACCTTCCTGTTTTCGTTTCAGTGCATCTCCATGAGGATTTAGCACATAGTTTACAGTATGTTACTCTGAGAGATGATATGAAGTACAACATTGGGATAAATTACAAGTCAACTGTTCCAACTGTGAATAAACAAACAAAGGATGTGATTTTACAATGTATTTTTCAGAAAAAAAGATCAGCTGAGAGTACAGAGACAGACAGAGAGAAGGATTAGGTCAGTGGAGTCAGAGAGGAAAGTGAGAAAGTCAGTAAATGAGAAGAGTCATGGCGTGAACAGAGGTGTAGCCTTGCCAGAGTAATCCCCCCTCTCTCTTCAGCAAACCCAGTTGTTGCTAGGCAACCCAAAATATGAATAGGCAGGGGACCATCCTGCGAAAAGGCCAATCATTTATGGATGAGTTACGACACAAATCGCAGACACACACTGACACAGACACACGCTGTTTGGCTGAGCTTTGGTAAAGCCACTGTGACCATCTGACATCTCAACGCCAGCCAGATAAACTGGCAGAGATACCTGCAGAGTGTGTGTGTGTGTGTGTGTGTGTGTGTGTGTGTGTGTGTGTGTGTGTGTGTGTGTGTGTGTGTGTGTGTGTGTGTGGGGGGGGGGGGGTGTGTGTGTGTGGGTATAGCTCTAACAACATGTGCAACGACAAGCCAAATCCCATCCCATTCACTCAGGACTCAATACAGGGATTACAGCGCATTCCGCCTTTCTCTGTGTGTGTGTGTGTGTGTGTGTGTGTGTGTGTGTGTGTGTGTGTGTGTGTGTGTGTGTGTGTGTGTGTGTGTGTGTGTGTGTGTGTGTGTGTGTGTGTGTGTGTGTGTGTGCATGCCCTAGCATTACTATACTTGTGGGGACCTAAATCTGTTTACGGTCACGTGTGGGGACTTGCCTCCCTTATGGGGACAAAATGGAGGTCCCCATGAGGGGAATCATTCATTTTAGGCATTTAGGGTGAAGACTTGGTTAGGTTTAGGGTGAGGGTAAGGGTAAGGTTAAGGGTTAGGAATGTTTTGGTTATGGTTAAGTTTAGGATAAGTCTCCAGGAAATGCATGTAAGTCAATGTAATGTCCCCTGAAGTGATGTATGCATGGTATATGTGTGTGTGTGTGTGTGTGTGTGTGTGTGTGTGTGTGTGTGTGTGTGTGTGTGTGTGTGTGTGTGTGTGTGTGTGTGTGTGTGTGTGTGTGTGTGTGAGCAAGACAAGAATCACATATGAGTTTGAGAGTAACCATGTATTTCTCCATGCGTTCTCGCTTCTCTCTGCGTCCCCCCCGTCTTCCCCAAACAGCGTTATAATATTCTGTCAACATTCATTTTCAAGGTTTCTCCTCATGACAAAAAAACACTTCCCTTTCTCCGTTCTTCCTTGTGCTTCAAAGAACTGTCAGGAAAATAGCAATGGGGGTTTTGGAAAGGGTTGGTTGAGGTGCGTCGATGTGGCAGGTAACTTAAGAGACACATTTACATTTTGTGGAATTTTTAGTGTATGAATGAGAAAGAGAGAGGCACCATCTAACAGTAATTATGAGCCAGATTGAAATAAATGATGCTTTTTGGATTTGTAATGCTTCACAATCACACATTGCCCTTTGAGTGTGCGTGTGTGTGTGTGTGTGTGTGTGTGTGTGTGTGTGTGTGTGTGTGTGTGCGTGTGTGTGTTACCTAGGATACAGCCCAACTCCAATCTCCTGCAGCTCTCCGTCACTGATGGTGAAACAATTACATGTCACCTAAAGGAGAGGGAGAGGATACAAAAAAAGGGGGAGACAAGAGAGAGACATGATTTGTTAAATTGCCTCAGGGAACCAACCATAGCTTTCATCATATGTTCTGAACATTTTTACATATCTTTGGCACCTGCAAAACCCCACCGGCACTCCAACTGAAACATGACATTCAACATTTTATTTTTGAGATGCAAAGGATTTGAATGTTTGAATTTACCACCTGGTTATTTTTGAGACGGGAAAATGCGATTTCTTTCAAAAGGAAAATGAACGTTTCTCGCCTGTAATATATTTTCGTCAACAAAGTAAACCGAATTGTGTATCAGTGATCATGTGCAGTGAATTTAAAAACAAGTGAAATGTTTTTTAGTTTCCCTCAGGCCCTGTGAAAATGATGAAGTGAAAACATTTGAGAGTAAATGTTTTTTAAAGACACATTTCCTTGGAAACAACAACAAAGAGAAAGATAGCAGCAAACACAAATACACAACGATATTCCTTTTGGGAATAGAGCTGATATGAAAGTAATTTATCAACTTCAACATGATGGATGTTTGACGGAAGAAGGCAAGAGGAAAAAAGGAGACGAAATGTGATAGACTTCTTTTTGGAGTCACTAAAGACAGAAATGATTAAAGCTCTTAAGGAAACATTAATTGCATATATATATTGGTTTGTTTCTTTCAACTAACTAAGTTGGCTCAGAGATGGTTTAAATAACAAAATGCTTGAAGAAGTTGTTTAAAGAAGAGAGACCGAGAGAGATGATGGAAGGAGAAACGGCAATAAACACACCAAAACATTGAATAAGTGGACAAAGAAGTGATCGATAAAAAAAAGATGGTCTTTGATGTGTCAATTAGTGAGCGGTGCTGGTAAACAAGTGTGTGTGTGTGTCGGTGGTCGTGGTGTGTCTGTCTGCATGGGGTCGAAGGGAGTAGATAAATAATTGTAACTTTAGTGACATTAGTATTCAGACTGTCAGATGAAGAGGCAGGCTGAGCTATGCAGAGAAGGAGGGTAGGATTTAAAGTGAGCCACAGACAGATGTTCCTCATCCGATTGGATTTGAATCTGCAGTTGTAATAAACACCATTAGAGCCGAGCCTCATGGGAAATAAAGCTTTTTACTCAACTTATTCATAATAAAGCCGACAGGAGGGAATGTGATTACATATATACAGGAGTACGCAGATCTTAAACAAAATCCTCCACACACACACAAAGCGTTCATTCTTCATCTCACACACACTTACACACACTTCATTGATATTCAGTTGCGTTCACTGTCATCCGTCATCTGTGCCATAAGGCATCCATTAAAGTGAGGGGGACACAGACAACATTTAATATGGCAATATGTTGTCTACGAATTGCAATACATCAAGATAGAATAACACTTAAGTACTTTTACGTGATTTTAATGAAGTAGTACAAAACACACGAGTAACAAAATCGATTCATCGAACACACGAGTAACAAAATCGATTCATCGTTGAAATGCAGAACATTCCTCCAGGTTCAAAAACGCCTTTCTTTGACTGTGTGAGAAACAACAAATCCTAAGGTTTTTGGACAGTCGATTGTACAACACTGGCAATGTAAGCATAACAGCACTGATTTGTTGTTGTCTAAATGTTTGACATTAAGACAACAACAACGAACCAAACAAGTGATGAGTCAGATTACCAAATAATGAAATAATGCTTAGTTGTAGCCCTACATAAAATGACAATTGACTGAATAAACATGTGGTAAATGCTGTTGTGAGGTCACAGCATCTTAGATTTTTGCACACCAAAATCTAATCAGCCCATTCTTGACTCAAGGTGGATATTTTTTTGCCAACTTAAAAAAAAAAGTTGTCCTTCAGGTGTTCTTGAGATCTTGCGTTCATGAGAATGGACAGAAATAAGTTCATACAGATAGAAGGACGGACAACCGTAACACATAATACCTCATGTTGTCGGTGCGTAGACAAAAAAAAACATTGCATTCATTTACTTTGCCCACTCCCTACACCTGTACCGCTTATTTCACCTCATTAGAAAAAAGCAGCATTGGTTTGTGACAGCGGGGATGATCGTGCAGACGGAGAAGAAAGGATGGTTCTGAGGAGAGGGAGGGGGTGATGAAGTGTGGAGGAAATTTAAACAAACAGTGGTAGGGCACTCAGCTGGGCATAGATCTCTCCCTGTCACACACACACACGCACACACACTATAAAACACACATACACACAAGAAACATGCACAGACCAGCTCCCTCTCAGGGGGATGAGAATCAATCTAGCAGAACATCCACATCTGCAGAGCTGGCTGGTGGACGCCTTTTGCATCCCAAATACAAAACACACCCACACACAAACATAAGCAGGCCTCGTTGCTTTACACAAATGGTACACAAAAATGAATCTCATGAATCTCATCTATCTGCCTCACAGCTTCCTCTCCTCTCTCCCAGACTCCCTGCCCCTTTTCCTTTAGTCAAACACAGCAACACACTCTTTATTCAGATGCAGAACAGATCACATCAACAGACTAAGAGTGAGTGATCTGTATCAGCTGGAGTAACCACTGTCAAAACTGTATTGTAAACAGATACCTTAAAGCTGCTCTTTGATCTCAAACACCGCTTCACTGTTAGTTGACAACTGATAAAGCTAAACTCTGACAAACACTGGGTCAGTCTGATTCCTTCACCTAGAGAGCTTTCTCAAAATGGTTTGTAAGGAATGAAAAGTTCCCTAAGAGAAAATGAGAATGAATAGCTGAAGTTGCGATTCTGCATTTCATAAAAAGAAAGGTTTTTTTCTGGACAATGGAGAAGAATGTGCAAACATTTGGTATTTTTGCCTCTTTAACCATACGTCTAGCTCATTACATGGTATTCAAGGTGGCTTTCTCTGAGGCAAACTGATTGAAAAATTACTTTACTTCTGTCGCTCAAACACAAATGTTCTATTCTCAAATGCAAATATGCCATTCTAATATGTCACCTTTGGCATTCGAAAATTAAAATGGGGATTGTTCATGATATTTTAAAGATAAAACTATGAGAAAAAATGAGTACATTAAATACACCTGCAGAACATGTGAGGTCATAAAGACCCTATCTGTTCTGTTTGTCAATCATTTAAGAGAAGTGAGTTTAAACCGTATTGTTTGGAGGTGTAATGCTTTTGCAGAGAAAAAGCACATACTGTAATACCACCCATCAGTAACCATGGTCACAGCTGTTTTCTACTTGTGATGAGAGACTGTAAGAGCCTCCCACAGTTGACCTGTTTATTTATAACCTCTACGTTAATAAAGAGAGTCCTCCAGAGGTACTGAGAGGGGGATCAGAGGAGGGGACACTCAGCTGGTGAAGAGGAACCAGTTTGAGACGTTTCAGGGTCTGCAGGGCGGCCCTACTGTATATCCATCTTGAGTAAATTAATTGTATTCCACAAAATGAAATGTAAGGAGCTCTCCAGCAAATAATGAAGCAGAAATTCTTAACAGCAGGCTCTTAACGGGGATTACAGGATAGATACGATTCAGCTACTGCCATTCCCACTGTGGAGAATTACACAATTACTGCGGCGGCACAATAGATACCAAAGCGTGTCTGGAAGGCTTTTCTTCAAGATGGTGCGGAAAATGTCAGTCCCCACATCCATTCTTTTGTTTGCTCATTTGTTTTTCTGCCTGTCACAGACAATATTCCCGCTGATTAGATTTGGGTGAAACGTGTAGAGATGATGAATGTGAGATAGAGGAACGGAGGCAGAGACAGGCGAATGAGTGAGCAGCCTGTGATGTGGAAAATGGAAAAAGAAAAGATCAAAAACACCCGGTCTCCAAAATGTCATCTTCAGATGGGGAAGCAAAAACTAAAAATGTCACTTTTTCAAACGGATGATACATTTTGGACTTCATACTGACAGTTTGGAAAACATTCTTGGAAGGTTGATGGTAATAATCACCAAATATCTGTTTCACACAAAGTCTGATTTACACTGCATGGCACGGTTTGGCTCTCCTCAGTTTGACTTGTCTTCTGGTTTTCCATTCAAAGACTTCCCTGATTTCAACATCAAACCACCAAAGGCACATTTAAAAACTCAATTGTTCAAACTTTTCAGTTTCTACAGTCAGCACAAGCTGTCAAAGAGGTCAGGGTGAAACTATGATACGTTTCACTTCCCCTAACCAAGTAGTTTCTGTGTCTAACCAAACCTTAACCATGGTGATTCCACAACATACAACACACTTACTTTTTACAGTGGTTTGTGGCGACTTTAGAAAACCCAGACACCACATATCAGATCAGAAAAGGCTTCTATGTGTAGACCTGCAGGGGAAGGACCAACATTACATTTTGTGGTATAATTTTGGGTGGACTTGTCGGAACAGTTTATTCAAAATGATCAGAAATCTTATATTATTAACATTTTAAATTGTATACCCCGTTTATCTAGGCCCTTTTTGTTTTGTTTTATGTATATATGTCACACTGTGGGACTGAGGGAAACGGTATCTCGAGATTTCTGGATGTATAACACATGTAGTAGTTTTGAAAATAAAGCTGACTTTTGACTTTGAAATCCTTTCCCAACCACAGGGACAGTTAGGATAAAAAGGCAATTCTAATAAGTATATTAAGATGTTACATTTAGAGGTAAGCACATATAAGAGGAAGCAAGTATTATGAAGTACTTGAAAATATAGAGTGTTACAGAAGTAGCATCCAGTAAAATGGAAGGACTAAAGTACAGCAAGTCTATAGTGTGTTTAGTGTGTCCAGTCCACCACTCTCCATTGCTGTCCAAACACAAGCGGTTGAAGTTCTGTACTGTTTATTAAGAAACTGCCACCATCAATCTTTCACTTGGTCTTGAGCTTTGTCAAAATGAAAATAAGGATATGGGAAGCATCTTATTACCTGCACTAGATTTACTGCTGATATAAAATGAGGATGGATGTGATTAAATAAAAAACCTGTCCATCTATCGCCACAGGATTAAAAAAGGAAAACTTAGAAGGGTAGACTAACCTCAGCGCTCTCAGTAACTGAAGTCAGCTGCACCTTAAATGCTTTTTCTGACATTAAATATGCAGCAAGGGAGGGGCAGATCAAAATTATTTAATTTTTTTAGATATATACGGGTGGCACATCTCTTAGAGGATAGACGGGTGTGTGGGACGATACGGAGCGGGTGGTCCTGTCATCTCATATCCGAGGCATTGGTTTGCTTTGTCCTGTCATGTCAGTTCAAAAAACTTGTGACTGGATGGTTTAAGTCTTTAATGTTGCTGGAATGGGTTCAATTACTGTCAATCTTGGAAACACTACAAAGGCCATCAGACACAATCAAAGGCTGCATCTGTGTGTGTGTGTGTGTGTGTGGCGTTTGTGAACTACTAATGCTTTGATAAAGTATTTATGACCTAAACATGCGCCTTTCATCTCTCAATAGACAGGCTGAGAAACAAAGACAGAATTACAGAGTAAATGTGAGAAAAAAACGAGGCTAAACGTCACACACACACACACACACACACACACACACACACACACACACACACACACACACACACACACACACACACACACACACACACACACACACACACACACACACACACACACACACACACACACACACACACACACACACACACACACACACACACACACACACACACACACACACACACACACACACACACACACACACACACACACACACACTTTTTAAGCTTTAGTCGTTCATATCTTTCGGTCTCTCTAATATTTTGTTAATGTTAGTGTCACTCTAATTGGGCCATATTTCCCAAAAAGTGTGCATGATTATATTTAATCTCTGAGGAAATAGTAAATGTTGAACCCAATAATTCAAACTAAATGTATCAAGGTGCCATCAAATTGCTCAACATAAATGCTGTTGTTGCTCCATATTTGCATAATGTAAATAGTTAATTTTGACTATTCTTTACCAAAATCCCTGTGGTTGTCCTTTATTTATTAACCAATGTGTTGTTTGGTTCCATCACAATATGTGTGAATAAGCACAATAAGGAGGGCTACAAAGGACATGTTTGTACATGCTATTACAGACCTCAAATGAAAGGAACTCTATCTTCACCTCAACAAAAGGCTGATAGCAGCACATTAGGAGAAATGTGGGGCTCTGAAATGCCACAATGACCCCAGGGTTATTACCTGCAGTGAGTAAAAGCAGCCTCAGTGCAGACCGTTTTTCTCCAGGTGACAGAGGTGATGTCCTAATGATGTGTCCCCTCAGCAGTCAGATAAACTGTCCTGTGTGCAGCTGCTGCCACACACTGCTCCATGTGTGTGTGCCGTTAGATGTGCCTTCACACTGCAGGCAGAAAGCTCCAGTTAAAGAGCTACAGTAACAACCCACAGCATTATTTCACAGCCAGAAGTCTGAGCTTGAGCCACAGAGTACTCTCCGAATGACATACTCAAATTCTATTAGTGCTCAACTCCAGTGCTGACCGGACAGCTGACAACCTTATTATCATAATAGCTACATGCATTTATTCATACTAGAGACAATGTATTTATTTTTTACCCATCATCCAAGGTTTGCATTTATAACACCACAGAATGGGCAGATTCAGTAGTTAGCTGCAAGGTTTTGATTTTGCCTGATGGCCGTTAATACATTTGGTTGCTAAACAAACAATTATTTTTTATCATCGCCCTCCCTGAAAAGCTAGGGAACTTCATTTCTAATTTCATTGCCCATGCCTTTCCCCTCATTTCCTGTCTCCTCTGCATTGCAAACTCACAAATAAACACACAGCGCTCCAAAGAACACGAACATTTAAATCTAAAAGTATGCACTCTATTTTTTTAGCTGGTGCTTTTAGCCTCATTACAGGTGCATTACCACCTCTAGACGTGGATATATGTGTCAATTAACGCGCTTCAAATTAAACTGTAAATTAAGCAAGTGTCAAATTAAAAACACATGATTTGCAGAGAGGAAAAGAGAGGAGAGGTAATAATTGCAATGCTGAGGATTTTACTGTCCTTTTGATTAAAAACACGGCAATAAAATGGTTCCTTCTGCCCTTTTAAAAGAAAATACTTCTTGATATTTTTGTCCATTACTCACACACACCCTTAGAGTCTGTATCTGTTCAAACAACCGTAAACAGCCAAACTGCATCAGAGGAAGGTCATGGAGAGGCAGGATCACGGGAGGAAAAAGAGGGAAGAAAGACAGGTGGGAGATTGAGAGAGGGACAAAAGACAGATATGAGGGAGAACAGATTTGATACAGGAGGACAGAAAGAGGGAGGAGAGATGAGCAGAAATGTTTAGAGCGTGAACTACAGCAGAGGTGCTGAATTAGAGAGGTGCACCCTGGGAAAAAACCTTGAGCTGAATATTAAGTGGAAGGACACAGAAGGAACAACGGCTACAAGCAGCTGCTCTGACAAGTGTCGCCTGAAAGCCAAGAGTTTTTAGACTGACATATTTTTCCATTTTACCATGAAGGGCAATCAGCGACGAGAACACGGACACCACCATCTGTGTCCAGTAGATTTTTTGTTATGATGCTTAATGTTAACATTGTTTTTTTTATTTGCAAATGACCAAAACACGTTCAGAAAAGTGAGGTCAGAGGAAAGAAATCCTGTCTTCTCATAAATGATGTTCCCCTTCAAGGACTGCGTTCACAATTAGATTTCAAGTGACTGATTTTCTACCCCACTTTTAAAAGTGTGTTCAGTGTTGTGAATTGAAACAAAACATTAGTATGCAGCACGACTTCTTGGTGGAAAAAGATCTTGGTTTAGTCACACTGCATTGGTGAGTGTGTATGTGCACAGGCCAATATTATGTGGTGCAGGAAGAGGACTCACATTTCTCATACACCCTCACACACACACAACATCTGTGTGTGTGTAATCGAACACGAGATTGCCTCTTGCTCTCTAATGACTAATTTCTCATGCTGATACCCAATCATCTCGGAGAGAAATAAGAAAAGAAAGTCGACATGTGCTTTTGTCAAGTTAGCACATTTTCAGCTGATGAGCTCCTAAGCTGTGGCACCAGAATACACACACACACACAGAAACACACACACACAAAGTATACTCCACCCACACCACAATCATGCATATATGGAGGCAGATTTATGGAACATAAAGTATACCGCTAACACACACATTTCTGTCTGTGCTGCAAAAACTGTGTGTGTGGTGTGTGTGTGTGTGTGTGTGTGTGTGTGTGTGTGTGTGTGTGTGTGTGTGTGTGTGTGTGTGTGTGTGTGTGTGTGTGTGCGTGTGTGTGTGTGTGTGTAAAACCACATCTTTACACACATTGAATTCCTACAGTAAGCATCCTAGTCCAGTAAAGGTCGACTTTTGAATATCATGTGAAGCAGTCCTATGATCAGTGAGGGGTAAAGGTTGCACCCAACACTGATTCTCAACAACACATGCATGCTACACGTGCAAGTCAATCACATGCAGAGATAATGGTGTTTATACAGTAAATCCAAGTATGGCCTACAGCTGTGTACGAGCAGACATGACCAGAGGGTCCACTTCATCTCTTGCTTACTGACTTTCTGCATAGCAACAAGAAAAATAATAATAATAATAATAATAAACAAGACGGTTTGATAAAAAAGAAAATAAGACATGAAAAATGAAGAAAACCCCAAAAGAAATGAGCAAAGTTTAGCCGTCGGTTCGCAGGTTAAGTCAAACAAATGTTTTTAGATCAAAAGAGAGGTTATTGTTTTCAGAGCAGCGTTCTTTAGAGGAAATCATTTTTCACTGCTTGGCTGCTCTGCCATAGTCTGAATCAAAGAATGTGACCCAGGGGAAAAGCTATTCCTCTCTCCACTCTGAAGGCAGCAGCTCTTTTTTCTGTGCATTTGCAGCACCCATAACTTTGATCCCATAACTACGACATATTTCTCATCCTTAACCCTGGGTGGACACGAAAGCAATCAAAAGATACTGAGCATATATAAATGTCCCCCATCAGCCTCAGCATTTAAATGTGTTGGATGGATTGTGGCTGATTTACGGTATGAAATACAAACACTGGTCTAATGTTATTCACTTGTGTGCTGTGAAATCAGGGCCGGCTCTAGACAATTTGCAGCCCTAGGCGAGATTTTAGCTGTTTTTCCTTTTAGTTTTAAAGGATTTGTTGGTTTACTGTCCTATAGTATACATTGAAATTACTGTATTTCAAACCTGTTTATCCCAATAATTATAAAGGAGTGCTTTGAAAATATGTGTTTACATAAATTGTGACCAAACCGTTTGAGACCCACTGAGATAACTTAGACTAAAGTGAACTATCTAAACACTCAGAATCCTTTATCTCACTGAGCTGTAGTTATCAGCCTCTCAGTCTGACTCACCTGTATATAATAACTGGATTTGAAATACTTTCTTAAGGCCCTGACACACCAAGCAGTCACCAGAGAACTCGCCGACGCCGACTGTTGCGTCACCGTGTTCTCCTGCGTCTTGTGGAGCTGTAGATTAACATTAACATGCTTATTGTAGTTGTAAGTGCACTGCCTTGCGGCCTGTAGCACCATGGAGCATATGTGTGGGCTCGACCTGTATTTTACAGGAAAGGAGTGAGCAGAGGGTCGAGTTGTCGATTCTTGTTCCGTTTTCTGTGACTATCTGCCTCACCCTCTTAGACTTTGAGTTGCGCGCACTACTAAAGAGACGTGTTACCATGGATACCAAACAATGGTGTAGCTGTATTAAAATCCGAGTGGAAACAGTCCTGAGTAAATCTGATTGTGTCAGAAATCGGGAGAAATGCGGGAGAAATATAACCCCGGGAGAAAACTGGGAGAGGACAATGAAATCGGGAGGGTTGGCAAGTGTAGCTAGAGACAGATATTTTGAAGCATATCATCGACAGGTGTTACACGACATGACAGGGCAAACTAACACATCTAGATGCCTAAATGCTTCAGTGATACTGTTGAAAACGATGAAAAACTTTAAATGAATGAGCTTCGTGTGTCGATTCTGTGACAGGTGAACAGATGACATCAGTGCATGCGCATGAGTGGGAATAAAACCATTAAAAAGCAGCAGCGCTTTCACTTTTTTATAATATTTCCTAAGATAAACAACACTCAGAAACAGATCTCTGTATTCAAGTTGAAGAATAGAGCTTACAAAATGTTCTGCAAAACATCTCTAGAGAGGATTTATGTTATTTTTATGTGCCCCATTTGGTCCCTCATTTGATGTCCCTCTGTAGAAGGTGCTACATGAGGAGCTATCGGTGTTGCTGCGGGACGTTTGATTGACAGGCGGCCCCCGGGAGCTGTGACAGTGCAGAGAGAGAGATGTCAGCCTTGCTCTGGGACCGGGCCGCCGGCTGTATGTTTTACAGAGCAGGCAGCGCTCCAAGGCATACAAATAGTGAGTTTGGACACGTTTTCGGGGGCAAACATGTTTGCCAAGAAACGGATGATTCCCCCCCTCCCCTTCCTCCGATACATTTTCAGCACTGCTTATCATTTTCAGGGTCGTGAGGCACTTGAGCAACTGCTGCTCTCATCCCAATTAAATTTCAACTTCTGGGCATTTTTCGCTTTTGGCATTTCACCATGGCATCTTAGAATGACAAAATTGTCGAAGGCTTTGAACAACTTTACATTCTTTGATAGGAAAAACAATCTGGGATGGCTTTTCATGCATAACAAAATACTGTACCTCTATGGATCACTTAAAAAATTATTTCGATGGGATACCTTCTTTTTATAATCACATTTTCCCTTATTATTAAAACTCAAGCTATTGTTTGGATATTGATCTCGTCTCTTTTTTCTCTAAACATTATTTAGGGGAAGACTCCAAATAAGGCTAGTGGGTTTTTTGCCTCTTCCTGCACTGTTTATCATGTGTTATGTTTTTTTAAATTGTGCAAAACATGAAATCAAAATACACTGAACAAAAATATAAACGCAACACTTTTGTTTTTGCTCCCATTTTTCATGAGATGAACTCAAAGATCTAAAACATTTTCTACATACACAAAATAACCATTTCTCTCAAATATTGTTCACAAATCTGAAAAAAATCTGTGATGGTGAGCACTTCTCCTTTGCCGAGATAATCCATCCCACCTCACAGGTGTGGCATATCAAGATGCTGATTAGACAGCATGATTATTGCACAGGTGTGCCTTAGGCTGGCCACAATAAAAGGCCACTCTGAAACGTGCATTTTTGCTTTATTGGGGGGGTCTGGGGGGGTCCGAAAACCAGTCAGTATCTGGTGTGAGGGTTAGGGTTAGGGTAATGTTGTGAATCGAGTGGCCTGTGTTCGTCGTCCATAACATACGCCTGCCCATACCATAACCCCACCACCACCACGGGCCACTCGATTCACAACATTACCCTAACCCTAATCCTAACACCAGATACTTACTGGTTTTCGGACCCCCCCCAGACCCCCCCAATAAAGCAAAGATGCACGTTTCAGAGTGGCCTTTTATTGTGGCCAGCCTAAGGCACACCTTTGCAATAATCATGCTGTCTAATCAGCATCTTGATATGCCACACCTGTGAGGTGGGATGGATTATCTCGGCAAAGGAGAAGTGCTCACTATCATAGATTTTTTCAGATTTGTGAACAATATTTGAAAGAAATTGTTATTTTGTGTATGTAGAAAATGTTTTAGATCTTTGAGTTGAGAAAAATGGGAGCAAAAACAAAAGTGTTGCATTTATATTTTTGTTCAGTGTACAAAGAATATGCACATTATTTTTGTGTTTTTGTTGATTATCAGCCACTACAGATAAATACCACAGGGCTCACATGTTCTTGTTTTTAATGTGTGAGAATAAAAAAATTATTTTGGCGTTTGTTCAGAGCGGTCTTTACGTTAGCATTGTCATACAGGACAGATGTACAGGGAGCATTTCCATGACAGCTACAGTATACTGGTTTCCTGGTCATTCACAGCACTGATTGGTTGAATCTGTAATATCAGATATATTTCCATTACCATGCAAAATGAAGATTATGTTTAAATAATTATATCGTTTTCTTCCTTTTATCTTCCTCTCCATCAGGGCATGTGTTGGCTGTGATTGCCTTTGCGCTCAGTTTGAATTGTTATGGTATAGCTTTTCTGCCTTCAAAAATGTGATGACATAAGCC